>NW_019398002.1:0-30440 GCF_000591075.1 Eurytemora carolleeae
TAATGCATTTACAATTACGTGTTAACAATTTACAAAATATACTTATACATGTTTATTTTTTAATCTATTTACCTATGAAATATCAATTTACAAAATGGTTGTAAATTTACAAATGACAAAGGAACATTTAACACATAAACACTGGTCTCATATCGTGCCTGGTATCTGCTCAATTCACAATTTGACATGCTCAATTCACAAGTTGACATGCTCAATTCACAATTTGACATGCTCAATACACAATTTGACATGCTCAATTCACAATTTGACATGCTCAATTCACAATTTGACATGCTCAATTCACAATTTCACATGCTCAATTCACAATATGTAACAAATCAACAAGAGAAAGAAATCGTCATGTCTCTGTTGCATAAATCCACAACTTTTGTAGAGATACTCCATTAAAATAATAAATTTTTAAATAGAAAATAAGGATAAAGCCAAAAATTTGGCTAAATTTGATTTTTTTACTTATTTACGTCAACTAACTTTATTTAGGATATCCCTGATCTGAAAGCATCCTTTTATAATTTTGTATCTTGAATAATATAAATCTTCTGTTTTTATGTAACGTCCCTGTATTAACAAATCATAAAGAATATTTAACTTTTTAATGGAGGTTTTTACAGAAATCAAGAAGATAAAAGTTGTTTATTAACAAAACAAAAAGTTTCTTTTGCAGCCTCATATATTTTCTAATCAAATATATAGAGTTTATATTGAGTTTAGTTTAGATATTTCAACCAAGTTTATAACTGAAATCTATAATGTAATAAAGGATCGGATAGAGGATAAAGTAAATTCAAAATGTTCGCTCTCCTTTCTCATAAATTTGTGCAGCAATTTTTTACATTTCTCTATGATTTGGATATTTTTGGTATTCAACTTAATTCACGTTCGTGGGTTAAACAATTGAAATTTTAAACTTTGAGCTGTTTTTGTTTGCAATTTTGCGCATTTCATTACAGAATTCAAATTGTTTTGTTTACAGCATTTAACACGTGCACGTGTAAAATTTTAAACGAAGAATAAATATTTACGATTATTTTTAATTGCTATCAGAAATCAAATTTTTGCATTTGTATTCTCCAAGGAACAAATATCCCTTTGATGTTGCTTGAAGCCGCCCATGAAAGTTTGTTCTAAACCGATAAAGTATACACGGATACACGGGTAAACTAAGTTAGATGTATCCGTAATGTTCAGCATTATAGGAAAACTAAACATAAGCCAGAACCAGATATACCCCCTCCTCATCCTTCTCCCTCACACCCTCTTCCATCTGGCACTTACTCTACACCCCACTTACAAGGTTGAGAAAATATTATTGGTTTGATAAAGCACTATAGATTTGAAAACAATTTTGTTTTTCTCAATAGAATTTTAATAAGAGGAATTATGATTAAAAAATACAAGATTTCAATACTATGAGAAATTCATAATTCACCAGGACAGAGCAATTATTTGGTGTTTGATAGAATTTTCTAAAATATTAATACAAACTGAATTGCAAAGCGTCGCACGTAGAAATAAAAAAAAATTTAAAAAAACAATTTGTTAAAAATTTGAAAATGTCACCTCCAGACTACCCATGATTGTTCACGCAAAAATGTCAGCCTATTTGGTCGATCCGTTTGGCCAGAGGGAACATATAAATACGAATGTCGTGTTTCATTATATAGATAAAGAAAAAAACTGGGTCTGTCCTAGAGAACACTTTTTGGACCCCCTCCTGTCAATTTTGTAAATGACAATTATTTTTCAACAAAATTATTAATATTTATTTTATTTATTTTATTTATTTCCGAGTTAGGTTAGCTTAAGAACACTATTTCTGGGCCAAGTGCTGCGGCTGGGTGAGGTTAAGGGTTCAAGCGCCGTGGCTAGGACAGGCTAAAACTCAGATTATTTATAGTTTATTTTTTAACTGAAATGTGTTTAAAGCTAGGATCTACAGACTTATAATATAATTTCGTAAATATTGGGTTTTTTTCAGTTGAACACATAATTAATAATCAATTAAGAAGAAATAAGAATTTTAAAAAAATAAATGTGATCTTAAGAGTACTTCTACATCATTCAAATTCTAAAAGAAAATCCTATTCCAATCAAACAGTTATAAAAGTATTTTGTTTTTAAATGGTATTTTTCTATAAATTTATTGAGTGGATACAATTTTATAATTTGATGGTAAGTGGATGGTACATATGTATACTTGATTGGAAACCCAGCTTTGCCTGGGGGTTTATCTATAAAAGTCGACCCACTTAACGAAGAATTTTAAATAATAACAGTAATAAATCTACTTGTTGAATTTCAGTAAGTTTTAAACAATTATTCTCCAATGTTAAAACCTGTAAAAAAATATGCAGTAAGTTACATGGTAAACATTTATAGCAACTTAGATATGAAAGAAATTGTGTTACATAAAACGGTTTAAAATATCTCAGAGTAGACTTTAGCAAACTTAGATATGAAAGAGTTTGCTTGGTTCATAGCAATGAATTATATATAAACAATGAGCAAAAAAATTGAATTTTGATAATAATAAAACTTATTTACATTAGCCGAAAAATGGACCCACAAAAGTAAAGGAACACTTGAATGAATAGTTACATACTTCTGAAATATCAAATGTTATGTTCACAATTAAATAATTCTTAAACATATTTAACTAACTATGCAGTTCACTGTTCTGTTTGATAATGAGTGAATGGATGTTCACATGAGGATAGTTCCCACATGTTTAAAATGCCCATACAGTGCAGCTCCTCGTTCCAATCCTTGTTTTGGTGACTGCAAAAGACCGAGTGGATGTGGATGTTGAGTATACACCGGAAGGTCCAGGTAGTTAAGATTGGAGTAGGACGACCTTTGCTTTAATATTTTAACACTACTACTTTACAAAGATACGTAAAAATCTTGATTAAATAACATTTTCACATTTTTTCCTAGTTATGGTTCCCATTATGTTAACATGTTTTTACAATCAGGGCAACTGGGGGATTTTAATTTAACTATATATTTGTATATGTATATAGTTTTCAGGGCGGACATATAAATAATAAAAACCATGTTAAAACAAAAAACTGTAACCCGGAATTAATTTAACGTCAGTAATTTTTACTTTTATTGACTTTTTTAAGTAAAAAAAAAATGTTGCTTGCAGCAAGTCTTTTAGTTCCTAAATCACGATTTGTTTGTACCTAAATTATTTTAACACCCAGGCCTGTATCCATCCCTGATCATTTTAGTCGTTTTTCACCATGATTGATGAATTGAAACATAAATAAATTTTATTATTATTGCACTTCCTGCCAGCAAATTGTTTTTACCAATATCTAAACCAATATGTTTTATCTTTTTTATTTATTCGTTTTTTACATCTTGGCAAAGGACTGACTGGTGTTACGAGTAGATGGTTGAGTTTATGTTATACATTGATTCAGAAGTCTGCTTTATTTCTCAGAATAATCAGGGGTGTATATTTTCTCGAAAAATTGTTCCCCCCCCCACCCCACCTTTTGAAAATAATTTGTTTTCCCCAGAAGTCATGATTGTCAGAATTTAGGGTTTTCTTCGCTAAATTAGGGAAAATGAAATATTTTTAGGGGAGAATAAAAGGATTTTTGGAAATAAAGTATTAAAAAGAAGAGTTGCCTTTTGATGTCCAAAAATGAGTCCAAAATTCTGAAAAATAACACACCCCTGAGAATAATATATATTCTCTCTTATCTAGAATATTTTAACCTTTTTCTCCCTCTGTCCGTTAGAATCATTTTCTTTTTATTTCTGATCAAATCTCAGGAACAAATGGAATAAATGGTTTCTATTTCGAGAGATAATTCTTCTACACTTTCAGAGACATATTCTGTAATTCTAATAGTTGAGTGGTTCATTTCAGAATATTATTTGCTGGGTTATCTATGATGGACATTTATGTTGACGACATAAAGAAACATTTTAGAATCTATGTTCAGAGCTCAGATTTTAGAATCCATGTTCACAACTCAGATTTTAGAATCTATGTTCACAGCTCAGATTTTAGAATCCATGTTCAGAGCTCAGATTTTACAATCCATGTTCAGAGCTCAGATTTTAGAATCCATGTTCAGAGCTCAGATTTTAGAATCCATGTTCAGAGCTCAGATTTTAGAATCCATGTTCAGAGCTCAGNTTCAGAGCTCAGATTTTAGAATCTATGTTCAGAGCTCAGATTTTAGAATCCATGTTCAGAGCTCAGATTTTGAATCCATGTTCAGAGCTCAGATTTTAGAATCCATGTTCAGAGCTCAGATTTTATAATCTATGTTCAGAGCTCAGATTTCAGAATCCATGTTCAGAGCTCAGATTTTAGAATCCATGTTCAGAGCTCAGATTTTAGAATCCATGTTCAGAGCTGAGATTTTAGAATCCATGTTCAGAGCTGAGATTTTAGAATCCATGTTCAGAGCTCAGATTTTAGAATCTATGTTCAGAGCTCAGATTTTAGAATCCATGTTTTTTAGCAAGGATACAAGGACACAAGGATACAAGGAAACAAGGATCCAAGGATACAAGGATACAAGGATACAAGCATACAAAGATACAAGGATACAAGGATACAAGGATACAAGGATACAAGGATACAAGGATACAAGGATACAAGGATACAAGGATACAAGGATACAAGGATACAAGGATACAAGAATACAAGAATACAAGAATACAAGAATACAAGAATCATGAATATTTGATTGAAGACAAACAACTGAGTAAACAAAGCCTTTAATCTTCTAAAGATATACCAGACAGGTTTCGGCGGATAAAAAAAAACATTTCTCATGAAATAATCTCGTTTGTTACTTATATGGTCATTATTTGATATTTATTATTTATTATTTTTTATGAATTATTTATCATTTGTAATTAATTGTTTATTATTTATTATTTATCATTTATTATCTATTATGGCGTCCTTAGCTAGATTATTTGTAAAGTGATCGTAGACTAATTTATTTTTATAAAAAAAAAACTCTTCTCAAACTAATCTGATTATCAATGAAACCTGATTTTACAAACCTTAGATATTTCTAACCATGAATTTTGCTAGTTTAAGTAATCAAAGTTGGAAATATCAACAGTTTACATTGTTAGGTTGCAATGATGTATTTTGAGGTGTATGTTAAATTTTTTATATCAATATTAAATACATTTTGGATTTTCGGAATTTCAAATTGTAAAGGATTGTTTCTAGCTTCAGTTTTGAACAAATAATTTGGATCATTTTGATGGATATTTCTATCAGAATGTGAATATTTTAATTCTTTGAGCTAAAAATATATTGAAAGTAATCGCAGGCTAAATGATGTGTTCATTTAGTCTCATTCAAAATAAATTCAGCTTTTGTCACAAATTTTTTTGGCCCTTCATCTTTGCACCCTAATATCGCTGAACTTTGACATTTTTAACCATTTTAGATCAAATAAAGGAATTGAGTTCTTGCGACCACCTTTGATTTTCTAATCCCGATATCTTTGCAACCCGATGTTGTAAAACTTAGATATTTCAAACTTTGATAAAATAATTTAAGAATGAATTGTAAAAGGTTTACACCATCAGGTGTAAATTTGATTTTGTGGCAAAGACTCAACTCCTTTAAGTTTAAAATATCAAAACATTAGGCTTCAAAGATAAAGGGATTTCAAAATGTGAGTCTGGATCTCTTCCTTTTTCCTAATTTTTTTATGTTTGGAACGAAGAGCTGTTCTTCCTCTATTTTTTAACAAGGTTACACTCGAATAAATTGCATCGAAAAGTATTTTATGACCAATTAAGTATTGGTTTTTCTTTCTTTTGTATTCTTGCTTTGTTTTTTTTTCAATATTTTTGGCATCTTTATTGTTATGTTTTATTTATTTCTTCCTTTTTTCAAAAAAGTAAAAAAAGATAAAGAGAAAAGGAGTTTTTTCTGATTTTCTAATCCTTATATTTTTATAAACTGATGGCGTAAGCCTTTGATATTTAAAACAATCAATATTTGATCTAAACATCAAAGGTCTCCGACAATGAAATGCAAAAATCTATGGATTAGAAAATCAGAGTTTGTGGCAAATACTCAGCTCCTTGTGTGCTTAATTGGCTAATTTATGATCGGAAGTCGCTATGATTAGGACCCAACCTTTATATATACATGATATTTAACACAGAATGAGAAGAATATGAGTACAAAAATAAGAATAATTGCTAACTTTAGATCTATAAAGATGTTTTGGGTTGGGTTCCAATTTTTTCTAATGTTTAAACTGCAGACTTTAAAAATCCGCCCTTGATTCGAACAATCTCAAAACACAATTTTTCGGGATTCTTCTCAAATCTTTTCTTTCAGAAAGTTTCCAAGAGGATAACAAATGATGATGATGTAAACTGAATTCAAATATAAAACATTTGAGTCACAAATTTATGAGATTGTGGTGTAATTTGATATTTAGTATTGTTTACAGCAGGGATATTGTATAATTCAGAATCTGATTCATTTTTTATTTATTCTTTCCGTCTTATATTCAATATTTAGAATTGAAATCAAGAATAATGATGCAGTGTGGGGAGCAGGGATAGGGAGTAGGTTTATTTAAAAAAGTTTGATAAAACACAAAATAAAAATCTTAAATTTTATCTTTTTTAATATGTTTCTGAGGTCGAATTGGAACTGGTTTTTGGCGGATCAGCGAAGGAGTTTTTTTTACAAGTGTTTTATAATTTATTTATTTAATAATTATTATAAAATAAATGGTACGAGGCACAGTTAATACTTTCAAATGTTTATATTTATTCTCCTTTCACCATCTGCAGGTCTGCAAGTTCTCTTTTTCTTGCTTCACTTTGCCCTGTCCCTTTATGGCGCTGCTTTTGAAAGAATGTTTACAAGCCGCTGTCTTTGCGCCAATATAAGACAGTGCACGATCACTCTTTCATTGAATAAATGTCCCCCTCTCTGTATTTTTTGTTTGTTTTGCTTAATTGTAATTGCAGCCTGAGCTCTGCACATTCTGTACTTGCACTTCAAGTTAGTTTTTATTTGCTGCGAGGGAACAATAGCTCACCTGCTTTGAACCGCACATTTTTATTTTCTATAAAAGGAGGGTTGCCATTCCAGCAAAGGATAATCAAGTGACCCGCTCAGAGGTAATTTTGTAGGATCCAACAGAGAAATGTCCATGAGTCTCATTTCGCTGCTTGTGAGAAGGTTAGATGGTAGGTAGAGGAGAGTGGAGATACGGATAAAGGTATGTAGGAGTGGCGTATCAGGGATGTTTCTTTTAAAAGAGCTTGTAAATATGAACAGAGAAAATTCTATTATTCTACTATTTCAGTGTATTCACGTTAAAGCGCCCTAAATATATCTCGTTTTCAATATATTCACTTTTCGTGAAATTAAACTTTTTTGCTTTTATAATGCCGCTGGGAATGCAAATATAAAATTTTGTTTCCGAGTCTGAAGCCTCCTCAATCCTTAGCTGTAAAACCATATTTTATACACAAACTTTCACCATCATTTACTCTTTATCATTTAGAGGGGAAACAGCTTTAAATATTTACAGAATTTCATCTGTATCCTGTATCCTGTATCCTGTATCCTGTATCTTGTATCCTGTATCCTGTATCCTGTATCCTGTATTCTGTATCCTGTATCAGTTTTTCTGTATGTTGTACTCTGTATCTTTGAATCCTTGTAAAATATGTCGAATTTCAGTTTTCTAGTATATTCTTATATCCTTCTATCCTTGTATCTTGTATATTCTTACATCCTTGTATCCTTGCATCCTTGTATATTCTTATATCCTTGTATCCTTGTATCCTTGCATCCTTGTATATTCTTATATCCTTGTATCCTTGTATCCTTGTACCTTTGTATCCTTGTATCCTTGTATCCTTGTATCCTTGTATCCTTGTATCCTTATATCCTTGTATCCTTGTATCCTTGTTTCCTTGTATCCTTGTATCCTTGTATCCTTGCATCCTTGTATCCTTGTATTCTTGTATCCTTGTTTCCTTTTATCCTTGTATCCTTGTATCATTGCATCCTTGCATCCTTGTATCCTTGTATCCTCGCATCCTTGTACCCTCCCTTGTAAAAATATGTAACAAATTGTAAGGTTATAAAGCTTAAACGATGACGTTTCAATTGTTGTTATTCAAGATCAGATGTTTGGATGTTATTAATGGTGATCCAATTCTCTATCTTCTTATCCATGATCCAGTAAACAGCATTATTAATTCATTAGTTATTTGTTCTTTCATATTTGCACATATTTTGCATTCTTGCAGACTATATCAGACAGCATGGTTAAATTTTACATTCACAAATATTTCAAAGTACTTCAAAGACTTGAATAAAACATCGAATTTCCAAAATATCCTAGTAAGAACCTGAAACTCTTGCCGGATACCTTTAATCCCGTTTGCCTAATATTAATCAATTAATCAAAGTTTAAAAATCAAAGATTTGATATTGATATTTAAAAATTCGAATTTGAGCGTTATCTATTTTCAGTTCCTTTAACGGTGCATTTAATGTTCGAATATAGTTCTCTCTTCCCCACAAAGTTAACTTCAATGTCTTCTTCCTTTCATAGAATTAAAAGCAAAAATATTTTACTTCTACTAAAAATGGCACTTATGAAATGTTATAAAGATTAAGAGTAAAATATAAAACG
This sequence comes from Eurytemora carolleeae, assembly GCF_000591075.1. Lineage (NCBI taxonomy): Eukaryota > Metazoa > Arthropoda > Copepoda > Calanoida > Temoridae > Eurytemora > Eurytemora carolleeae. Next base: position 8,700 of record NW_019398002.1, read on the forward strand.
ATATTTTTTATATTTAAGACCGCAATTCAGCGGGCATTACTCACTCCCGGGCGTTATTTACCGTGATACCGGGCGGTTTTTTACAAGACACCGGGCGATTTTTAACGCCACACTGGCGTTGTTCATACTTTCGGTGGAAAAGACAAACGGCCTCTGGTCAAAGGAAGGTATACAAAGGTAGGTGGGACGGAGTTTGTGTACACATTTGACTGTTACGTATTAGGACTGTTTAAACTTGTTTTATGAAACAATAACAAAGATTGTAAACAAAGGTCAGAACTTTCCTAAAATTTTCATCTTTTCTATGATAAAATGGCAAAGAAACTTTTCTTTGTGAAAATATTTTATTTAATTTGACTATTTTGTGAATCCTGGTCTTTTGTATAAATCTCAAGAAATATTCATTTTCTAGAAAAGTTTCTATTTGTTGTAAAACCAGCCACAAACAAACAAACAAACAAACAAACAGACAAACTGTGCATAATTTATGTTTCTATTTTATCTGAAGGAAATATTCATGATTTTGAAGGGGGGGGGGGGGGTAGTATGAAACAACAAATTCCCAAAATAAGATAGATATTTGGACTTTTTTCCTAAAATGTGTGATTTTGTGTGAAAATTGCTCACCTTGCCAATCTGAATCTAATTTCTAATTCAGTCTTTATAACTTCAGTAGATAAGTTCATAAATTAATTTTTGAAGAGTTAAAAAATGGTACTGCGATATTCTTAAAGTTGCGGGATTTCTTCGTTGTCTTTAACATATGAAATAGTTGGCGGCATTCATTGGCAACCTTATTTTAGACCTAATTTTAATGAAATATTTATCATCAAATAATCCTAGTCCTACCATTTACAAGCTGTGGTCTGTCTTTTTTGTGCTTTTTAGTAGCTATCTAGTAGCTATCTAGTAGCTATCTAGTAGCTATATAGTATCTATCTAGTAGCTATCTAGTAGCTATCTAGTAGCTATCTAGTGTAGCTATCAAGTAGCTATCTAGTAGTTATCTAGTAGCTATCTAGTAGCTATCTAGTAGCTATCTAATAGCTATATAGTAGCTATCTAGTAGCTATCTAGTACCTATCTTGTGGCTATCTAGTTATAGCTATCTAGTAGCTATCTAGTAGCTATCTAGTAGCTATCTAGTAGCTATCTAGTAGCTTTCTAGTAGCTATCTAGTAGCTATCTAGTAGCTATTTAGTGTATCTATCTAGTAGCTATCTATTAGCTATCTAGTAGCTATCTAGTAGCTATCTAGTAGCTATCTAGTATCTATCTAGTATCTATCTAATAGCTATATAGTAGCTATCTAGTAGCTATCTAGTACCTATCTTGTAGCTATCTAGTTATAGCTATCTAGTAGCTATTTAGTAGCTATCTAGTAGCAATCTAGTAGCTATCTGGTAGCTATCTAGTAGCTATCTAGTAGCTACCTAGTAGCTATCCATTAGGTATCTAGTATATATCTAGTAGCTATCTAGTAGCCATCTAGTAGCTATCTAGTAGCTGTTTAGTATCTATCTAGTAGCTATCCAGAAGCTATTTAGTAGCTATCTAGTAGCTATCTAGTTTAGCTATCTAGTAGCTATCTAGTAGTTATCTAGTAGCTATCTAGTAGCTATCTAGTAGCTATCTAATAGCTATAGTAGCTATCTAGTAGCTATCTAGTACCTATCTTGTAGCTATCTAGTTATAGCTATCTAGTAACTATCTAGTAGCTATCTAGTAGCTATCTAGTAGATATCTAGTAGCTATCTAGTAGCAATCTAGTAGCTATCTGGTAGCTATCTAGTAGCTATCTAGTAGCTATCTAGTAGATATCCAGTAGGTATCTAGTATATATCTAGTAGCTATCTAGTAGCTTTCTAGTAGCTTTCTAGTAGCTATCTAGTAGCTATCTAGTAGCTATCTAGTAGCTATCTAGTAGCTATCTAGTAGCTATCTAGTAGCTATCTAGTAGCTATGCAGTAGGTATCTAGTATATATCTAGTAGCTATCTAGTAGATATCTAGTAGCTATCTAGTAGCTATCTAGTAGCTATCTAGTAGCTTTCTAGTAGCTATCCATTAGGTATCTAGTATATATCTAGTAGCTATCTAGTAGCCATCTAGTAGCTATCTAGTAGCTGTTTAGTATCTATCTAGTAGCTATCTAGTAGCTATCTAGTAGCTATCTAGTAGCTATCTTGTAGCTATCTAGTAGCTGTCTAGTAGCTATCTATGGACAAAGTGTGTATCAGAAAAAAGTTCAGAGACTCGTAATTTTCCGTTCATCTTTTTTAAAATATTATTTTTTATCACTATTAAAGATTAAAAGTATTTTTAATATTATAATGTTAGTGCGACAAAGTTGATATCCACTCCAGATCCTCCAGACTGCATCGGAATAAACTTAGTTTTGATTTGTGATTTAAACTTCACTATGTGGGATATATAGTTAAAGGGGGGGGGGGGAGATTTCATGATTTCATTTAAAAAAACGTATCTTTCATAAAAACTGTTGCCAATTATTTCTTTAAAACTTACGTATAAAGACAAGGGATTAATAATGTTAAAATGTACATTTTTTGGGCAGCAAAAAAGGATTAACGAGTAAGCAAGTTAAAATCGCCAAGGCGATTTTACACAGCAGTCTAGATCTATGAGAGCACCAATGATTTTAAAATAAAATATTTAAGTTCTAATTTTTACTTTTTGCGTCTGTTTTTGACCCAAAATTCCCTCTTTTATATATTTGGTTTGGAAGGTTGCCCTTCTCCCATACTCTATACGACATTTCGATATTTCTAACACTTTGATAACCAGTGTGGCTAGTATTTTTTTTCTCTAAATAAATTCGTTAAAATGTAGCTTTGAAGCTGTCTTACTGCATGTTGGGTTCCCCATCTTGGATCCTGTTCTTTTGTGGATCAATGGAATCCCATTTTGTCTGAAAATAAAAATCTTTGAATTCGTAGTTTAAACTGGTTACACGTCAGACCTCGCTGGAATATCGAATAGTAGTGAGTCCTTCTTCTGTGCTCTGAGCCTCCCTGTTCTGCGTCAAAGTGAATAAATATTAAATAAGTATTTAATCACTTTGATGCTGCGTGCGGTCGTCTATCCGCTTCTCTTTACTTATATAAAATAAAAAGTCTATACATATATTGAAAAAAGAAACAAATTTTCTTTTTTTTTACTCTTTGATCGCTCATATATTTGTAAGATGAAAGAAGATTTTCATCTTTTAAACATTTAAATATTTGTTTATATGTATAATGTAAAATGTATATTATTGTATAATGTTTATATGTATAATGTAAAATGTATATTATTGTATAATGTATATATGTATAATGTAAAATGTATATTATTGTATAATGTTTATATGTATAATGTAAAATATATATCCTTAAATCTACGTCATGCATAATATACTCAGACCTAGAGCCAGATATAATATACTCAGACCTAGAGCCAGATATTTTCCTAGACCTAGACCTAGAGCCAGACCTAGACTCAGACCTAGAGCCAGACATATTCTGGATTTTTTCAGAATAAACTTACTTCAGTTTAACCTTTACTTCATATTCTAAATATAAACAATGATATTCCTAAATAAACGGAATTAACTTAATTTTATAAATATAAAATAAACCTAGTTCTGTCATTTCCCAAATGTGGTCTGCCATTATTGTAATTTCCAAATTATTAGAAATATTAAGAATTTTGCTCAGACGTCAATGAATCAAATGGAGGACTTCAATTGGATCACTTCTTTTGCATAAAATTACAACATACAGTGAAACCCTTAATAACGAATACATCGAAAGAATTCATCAAATGTCGTATTCTTCACTTTCTGATAATGGAATGTTGCAGATATTTAGTTTTTTAATTAAATGATTATATGGAACTCTTTAAAACTGTTCCCGCATATTCATGGCTATTTATTTATTTTTGCAAATACTGAAATTTACGTAATATAGTATAAAACTCATTGAAAAATTGTGAAGACGACATTTGATTAATTCTTCCGATGTATTCTTTATTAAGGGTTTTACTGTAAAAAAACTCAAATGCAAATAAAAAAAAATGTTAAAATAAATTAAAAAAAAACTAGAAAGGAAAACTGAACCAACAAATTGTCAATATAAAATTGAACATACCAAAAATTCGTATGCCATTAGTTAAAGGAGTTTTGGTGTCTAACCATCATATCAAATAACTTGTAGACATGTTTAAAGTGCAGATTTTCAATGATGAACAATGATGAAATATAAACATAAGATTTTTAGGTTCATTGAATAAATACTATAATTTAAATGGTTGAGTAATAATATGAATATCGTCTTCCTTCAGCCGGTGCAGATCTTTAGGGTTTGAACTACCCTTGCAGGGTGGGTCCGTTATTTAATATTTATCACATTGCTAAATTGTATTCTCGACAAGTTTGCTTTACTAATTACATCATGGGGTTTTTTTCTCTGGTCAAATCGATATTTCATAACGAAAAAGTTGTAATTTGGTGTGGCTGAATTTACCAAATTGGAGAGTCCTGGAAAAATTAGTAATTAAGCTGTGAAACGGACTTGCTGCGCTGTAAATGGAGGTTAACTTGAAATCACGCGTGCAGTCCCTTTAAATGTTTGGTTTGGTTCTGTATGGAGCAGTACATCAGGAAATATAGCTAAACTCCACAGGGAATTCTTTAATCTCGTAAACCCTGAACTATCAAAGTTTCACCATCTTGGAGTCAGCCATCTTTAATTCTTCAGACATGAGAATACAGGGCTCAGTTACATTCGCCATAATACATTTGTCATTATTGCACTTGCCATAATATCTTTGACATAAGTAACACTTGTCATAAGTTACACTTGCCACAAGTTACACTTGCCACAAGTTACACTTGCCATAATGGTTACACCTGCCATAATTACACTCGCTGTAATTACTTTTGTCATAATTTTCTAATTATTAAAAAGATGCGGGAAATTTAACTTTAGTTTTCTAACGGATCCAAGTCTCCAATGCTGCAGGGAGGGATATGAACACAAATACGGGGAGAAAGAGCTTGGTGAAGAGTCACTATGAGAGGATTACAAACATTGTCCTACAGTACAATACTCTTCCCATAGAAGAGTAACTAAACCTGAAAAATATATATGTTTGTTAATTCTAAGTAAATTTAATTTTAATTGTGGCAAGTGTAACTTATGGCAACTGTTACTTATGGCAAGTATTACTTATTGCAAACGTATTATGGCAAGTGTAATTATGGAAAAAATATTTATGGTAGAAGTATTATGGCAAATGAAACTGAGTCGAATACAGTTGTCTTTGATACTTTCATGAACATTGTTTTGCATGAAGTACAGAGTTACTCTAAGGATGAGACTTCAGAGACGATTGTATGAAATTTGTTTAGTTCGTTTATTGCATTCAGGATTCTTTGCAGACCAAAACTGGTTTAGTTTTTAATCATTTGGTAAACTATCATCATACTCAATTGAATGCAGGAACTAAAAATCAAGCTTCCACTTGTCATATTTTTAGAGTTGTGGTTCGTCTTTACAGTCTTATCCTTTGTGGGTAACCCTGTATGTGAAAGCAATCAATTGGTATTTCAAATGTCACATGACACATAAAACATGAGATTAAAGTCATCTTTGATTATCGCGGCATTTTTATTAACATTGTTTTGCAGGTACTATGTAGTTTAAACAATGCACAACAACTTAGGATTTCAAAATGACACTTTAAAACTAAAAATGAGGATCTGTAAAAGGGAAAGTTTAAATTCTGATATTAATTTTTTTTTGATTTTATCTTAAAGTTAAAATTAGTATGTAAACTATCCCCCACGTTTTCATTTTTCAAACTTTTTCTTTCTATAGTCAATTATAGATAAAAAAAATTTTTTGAACAGGACTAGAACAGTCTTTTGCTGGGCTCGAAAAGGATTCCGCGGGGTTCGGGCAGGGTTCTGCTTATGCGCTCTCCCTCGCTGGATGCATGTTTGTGAGAAAATTTATTGAATTCTTCTCTTTACTTAATGAAATTTTCAGCGTAAGTTTAAACAGATCTCTGATCTGGAATTCAGAATTGAATTCTATTTAAATAAGTTTCATTACATCAGGGCTGCAGGGCAGTAGGGGAACCAGACATGGAAACTTTTAAATCAAATGGACTAATTTAAATCGAGTTTAAAGCGCGAGCATTCACACCCCGGGGTTGCTAAACCAAATCCCTCATTGACACCCTATGGGTCCAAAGTTCGGAAATTTGACCTATGAGAATTGAGTAAATCTTGGGTTAGTCGTTGTTATATAATTTAATAAACTTAATTTTTATATTAAAAAGTCTGTCTAAAAGCTTAAGTCATCTCTTAGAAATGGGTAAAAATGTTAAAATTTGATCAAAAACTTCAGAGAAATATATTCTTATATTTGATGTTTAAAATTCAATTAAAACGGGAAATTTAAGTGTTGAGTTGAAAAGATTCATTTAAAGATGGATCACAGACTGAGAATCCTTCAAATTATGCAAAAATCAAGTAGTTCAACTATATCTGCCTAGTTAAGCTTCTTCTATACACTGTACTGACATTGTATATGCAAATACACAAAACCTTTTCAAGTCTAAAATATTTGCTAGAAAATTATCTTGTTCTTTGTTTTAACAGTATAGAACCAAAATGAAATTTCAAATATTGAAAAACTTTTACTTTATCGTTTCTGCAAAGAACCATGCTGTAAACCAAAATAGGCCATGAGAAACCAGTTTATCTCTGAGTGGATCTTCAATGTTCTATTACAAAATCATGTATAGTACGGAACCATATACGATACAAAAACTTCTTTTTTATCAAAACTCTAAAAACAAACAAAAAGTGGGTTAGAAACACAATCAAATAAATAACTTTTAATATTCTATATCTAATCTTTACTCTGTTATCTGCGTACTCTTACTCTGTGTTTTATATATTTTAATAAAAAAACGTTCAGCAGAATGTTCAGCATTTTATGAAAGAAGTCTGTGTTAAGTGCTCTATCTGCAGTTGATAAACAAAATAGCGGTTAAACTTAAATCCTTTATGTATATGGTATAACAATAACACTTATGGTATAACAATAACACTTATGGTATAACAATAACACTTATGGTATAACAATAACACTTATGGTATAACAATAACACTTATGACTTACGACTTCAATAAAGTCATAACCAGAACTCTGTTTAGGAAGGGTCTGTTTACATTGCACAATTGCTGTGCCTGATGTTTCATGCGCTATTAAAAGTCATAACTTGAGTTTAGAAGTCGTCTTCCTATTCCAGAGTTGTCTGGTTATCATGGTATATGCCATAAAGATAACACTTTTGAATTTTACCTTTCCAATTTTATATTTGAAAAAAAAACACTTAAATGCTATACTTTAACAAAATACATAATCCAAAACCAAACTTTAGGTGCGTAAAAGTACACTGACCGAAGAGATAATTGGGTTTTAGTGGAGAGTGAAACTCCCCCCCCCCTTGTTTAAAATTCTATTTATTCCTGGCCGTAAATCTGAATATTAGATATGTGTAGCATGAACAGCATTATTGAAATTAGCTCAGTGTATAATACAATGCATTCAATATACCATGGGCAATGTGACGTATTAGGAAATATCTGGGAATAGTTCTACTGTAGACAAATACATTGGTAAAAATAATTTTTCAGGTTCGACCCTTTTTGGTCTGAACCAAGGTTATTTAATAAGATTAGTTACCCTAGATGCGGTTCAATGTACTGAAAATGTCGTCTCCTTAGCATAGATAGATAGAATCCGCATATGACGTCACTGACTATATATGAGGCAAGATTCTTTATATCTATGCTAAGGAGACGACATTTTTCGTACATTGGAGCGCATCGAGAGTAACCAACCTTATTAAAGAACCTTGGTCTGAACACAAGGAATAAGAATGCCAAGCCAATTCTTACATCACGTCAAACTAAACTAAATTGCACGTTATATTAAAATCGTATATGTTTTAAATCATTTCATCTCTCATTAAAGAGCTGTTAAAAAGAACAACATTGTTTTGAATTTATAATAAGTAATCAGATATATTTTCTTTTCTTCACCTCACCATAGTTTGAGTAGAAGTAAATATTTCCATTTACTGATAGCGCTGATTGAAGGATTCATAACTCTGATTGGATAATGAGATAGATAGAAAGATAGATGTTACCGCCATACTATTTCTATTGGTTCAGAATAGACACATGACTGAACCCTGATTGGATCAGGCGCTAATGGAATCGGCATACAGGAGTGCTCTTGTGGGTAAAATTAAAACTAGAAGACTTACAAAGTCACAAAGCCGTACTAGAATTGTCGCATAAATGTGTCCTGTTGTCTTGTTCAGTAGGACACTATTTGTTATTGTTTGCATTAAAACCAGTTCCTGATACTCATCCAAATACGTGTTAGAAGCATGTGAACGTTTTTGATAATATTTTTTATAATACTCAATCTGCTGACAGCATCACTAACAGAATACTCAATCTGCTGACAGCATCACTAACAGAATACACAATCTGCTGACAGCATCACTTACAGAATAAAATTCAATATTTTGCTAACATCAAGCGATCATGGATCATTATCCAATGATATTTATAAGTGATCATGGATCATTAACCAATGATATTTATAAGCGACCATGGATCAGTAACCAATGATATTTATAAGTGATATATGCTCATTGACAAATGATAAAAGATGAGGTTAATATCTTTTCGGAGAGGAGAAATATTGAACATTGAAAAAATTCTATTTTGAAAAATGTTTTAAACCTCAGATTCTTCTAGAGTCCAATCCCTACTTCAAACTGTACTTTGATAATGCAAAAAGGAACTGTTGGAATTTAATAAATTCTAAAAATTCTTTGCTCATGAAACATAACTTCTGCTTCAAAAAATGCCGTTTCTTTACCTGACCCAGAACCGTGAATCACGCATTGAACAAGAAAATTGTATCAAAAAAACTGCAAACTCAGCTAACCAATCCGTAAAATAAAATTGTTTTTATGTAATACATACAATTTTGTAATTTGATGTTTGGGACAATTTTAACTTTTTGTTCAATAATAATATGTACAGGGTTAGCCACAAAGGATTAGACTTCAGAACTTCAGAGACGACTGTACGCCATTTATATTTCCATACATTTATGATTCTATGCAAAGCAACTATACACTTTTTCTTTGCCAAATTTGATTTGCACATTCAATGCAGATGACGTTAACCCTATATAGGCTGGGGGGTCTGAATCTATGTATAGCCTGGGGGGGGGGCGCAAAATTCCCCCAACCTTGAAAAAGGCCTTAGAGAAAAGGTATAGGGTTAAAATGCTTGTTCATAGCCCAATTTTTTAAGGCCAGGGAGGGTGCTAGGGAGGGGTAAAAAAATGAAAAAAATATTTTTTGTTTTAAACAAATCTCGAAGTGTGACACATGTTTCTACATGCATTTTTCAAGGACTTTTCAAAAATATAGTTTTTAGATCTGTAGCTTTAGTCACAAAAAGTTATGGGCTATTTTAGATTTTTTTTTTCACAGACCGGACTTTTTTCCGCCCTGTACCTTACCCTATAACTTTTAAAAAAAAATTTAAAAATCCTTTAGTCACAAAATTTCACGGTGATAGTGTCAAAAATGAGAGTGCTAGGACAAAAAAACTACAATGGGGGCAAATAACGCCCTCCCCCCCCCCCCCCCCAGCCTGTTTAGGGTTAAACTTTGAATCGTCATATTTGAAGAGTTTCAAGTCGTCTTCTTAAAAGTCCCATCCTTTATGGGTATCCTTGAATTATTCAAAGTTGTTATTAATTTAAATAAATAGCTTGTGTTGTTAATATTATATAGTGGTATATATTTGCATAACTGTATATCCCAACTAGGAACATAAGTCCCCAAATTATCAAGTAGAATTGCTACATAAACTTTACATAAACCCACATTGTGACTCTAGACTCGGCTTGTGAAACGAACCGAAAATATTGGGAGGGGTAGAAATTTGAGAGGGTGGTTTATATATAAATATGGATTTTGGAAGGAAGTATATGGATTGGGGAAGTAAGGATACGGATTGGGGAAGGAAGGATATGGATTGGGGAAGGAAGGATATGGATTGGGGAAGGAAGGATATGGATTGGAGAAGGATGGATATGGATTGGGGAAGGAAGGATATGGAATATAGATTGTGGAAGGAAGTATATGGATCGGGGAAGGAAGGATACGGATTGGGAAAGGGGGATATGGATTGGAGGAGAAAGGATATGGATTGTGGATGGAAGAGTATGGATTGTGGAAGGAAGGATATGGATTGGGTATAGGAAGAATAGGCATTGGGAAAGGAAGGATATGGATTGGGGAAGGAAGGATATGGATTGGGGAAGGAAGAATAGTGATTGGGAAGGGAAGTATATGGATTGGGGAAGGAAGGATATGGATTGGGGAAGGAAGGATATGGATTGGGGAAGGAAGGATATGGATTGTGGAATGAAGGATATTTATTTGGGAAGGAAGGATATGGATTGAGGAAGGCCGGGGGATATGGATTGGGGAAGGAAGGATATGGATTGAGGAAGGCCAGGGGATATAGATTGGGGAAGGAAGGATAGGGATTGGGAAAGGAAGGATATGGATTGGGGAAGAAAGGATACGGATTGGGGAAGGAAGGATATCGATTGGGGAAGGAAGGATAGGGATTGGGAAAGGAAGGATATGGATTGAGGAAGGGGGATATGGATTGGGGGAGAAAGGATATGAATTTGGAAAGGAAGGATATTAATTGGGGAAGAAGGAATTTGGATTAAGGAAGAAGGAATATGGACTAAGGAAGAAGGAATATGGATTAAGGAAGAAGGAATATGGACTATGTAGGAAAGGATGTCGATTGGGCAAAGTGGATTTGGATTAAGGAAGAAGGGATATGGATTATGAAGGAAGGGAAATGGATTGAGAAGGTGGATATGGATTAGGGAAGGAAGGATATGGATTAGGGAAGGAAGGATATGGATTAGGGAAGAAAGGATATGGATTGGGGAAGGGATGATTTGGATTGGGAAAGGCAGGATATGGATTGGGGAAGGATATGGATTCGGGGAAGGATATGGATTGGAGAAGGATATGGATTGGGGAAGGCAGGATATGGATTAGGGAAGAGGAAGGATATGGATCTCGAAAGGGGATTATGTAAATTGGGGAAGGAAGAGCACTGATTAGTGAATGGGAATAGAAGGGAAAATCTGGGGAAGGGCGCAGAATAGAAGGGGTTTGATAATAAAATTATCAATATAGTGGGAGGGTGAGGGGGGCGGGGCTTTGTAGTTACATATATTTAAAGGCATTGGAAAGAGTAAGAAATAAATATGAATGTCATTGTATTTATGCATATTGTATATATTTTAGATACCATAAACCACTCTAAATCTTATTCTTTATCTAATATCCCGTATGTACTTTGATATGTACTCTATCTATTTATGCTTCTATCTTCAATAAGAATCAGGGGTTCCTTAAAACATGAGAAGATTAGTGTAGTCAGGATGGAAAAGCTACTCTGGAGTGTTTTAAGGATGGAAAAACTTCTCTGTAGTGTAGTAAGGATGGAGTATAGTAAGGTTAAAAAGCTACTCTGTAGTGTAGTAAGGATGGAAAAGCTTCTATGTAGTATAGGAAAAGGATCTAAACCCAACTCTACTCGAATATAATCTTGAAGTTTAGTACTGCTTAAATGCCAGAATCTTAGAGCTGCCTTACACTGCATCTAAGAGATTAAATACATATTTATTATATCATTCATTGCAATATATAGGTTCTTAAGAGGGTTTAAGTATTGAAGGGGTGAATGTTATGCCAGTGTATAATCCTAACTAATTATTCAACAGATTAGGAGATATACAGCTTAAACATACATTAGGACAAGAATTATAAATTTAGGGTAAAAGTAAAAGCATTAATAGAATAGGCCGGAGACAAATTTAGAAGCTAAAAGAATAGAAAAATAACAAAACTTAGCGATAGAAAATAAAATTTTAAAATTAAAGCATTTAACGTCCTCAGAGAAAATTAACCAATGAGACCGGGCCGATTTTGAAGTGTTGAAGGATCTCATCCCTTGATCTGACATCTGATTACACCGGGTAAAAAGATTTCAAAGCTGTAATATCCTTGGTAATGGAATCTATCAGTAACGGTTATGTATATATATAAACACATTTTCGTATTGTATTTTTTTTATAAATTACTAGAAAGTTATGTGTTACATTATCTTTATTTTTAATTTGTAATAATTTTGGTCATCGAAATTAATTTCCAAACCCGAGTTTTTCTACCTGTGAGAGTAAACCCTTTGTTTGCCAGCGTGGACAATTTACGTATAGTAACATTTCTTATTGAAGGAGGAATTTGCAAAATCATGATATAGTCTTATTGTAAATGTGAATATACCTGTTTTTAGTGTTAAAAAGCAATGAAAAAAAGAAAAGTTTATAAAACATAAGTGTAAAAGATTTATAAAAATGTATGTGCAAAAAGTAAATGTGAATATACCAGCAGTTCTTAGATGATAAGAAGCAGTAAAAAAAGAATATTAGAGAAAAAAATAAGCATAAAAGATTTAAAGAAAGTTACTTTTGATTAGACCTGGGCATTTTTCCAGTAATAGCGAAATTCTTAAAAGGTTCTCATGTATTAGAATGAAAGTTTATGAAAGGTTTAGTCTTAGTTAGGCATAAAAAATACCTGTCGCGTTAACGAAGGTCACAGGCCTAATTTTTAAAGAGGGAGACCCACAAAAACTGTTGAATTGAAATATGCCTCAAGTTATGATTTAAGATTGCAAGTCCAATGAACATGCAATAAAGCAATGTAACTTGTAAGTATATAGACCCATTTCACTTAATAAGTAAATTTTCGTGCTAATGATAAAACTATTTGCATTAAAAAACTTTCGTTTAAAATACATATTACTCTAAAGATTGATTGAATATCGTCTTTAACGATTTGCTCCTGATAGACGCAACAGATAGAAGTAAGATTAGTAGTGAACAAAAGCGCTTATTTTTCGCCGTAAGCTTATACCCCCTTTCATTTTTCGTGAACACTCCCTTTATTGAAAACTCTTTAAAGAGTTGAACTTGAAGGAAAACTCTTCTCTAGAGGTAAAAAGTGTGTGTTGGCTAGACCTTCAAGAGAAAACAGAATGGAATACATGATTTGTGCTGAAATGTGAAGGAATGTAATGGTTTACCGATATTCCGGAACTATACAAACTGTATTTCCGGATTGAAAATTCTATATCCGGCCGTATATATATATATATATCTTCTATATAATAAAACAAGACATTCGTATAAATATTTGTTGCGTAACGCCGGCCAGACCGATTGGGCTGAAATTTTTTGTGAACACTCATGGGTGGCCGGGGAGTGTTATAGGCCAAAAAAATTAGATTATTTTTTCTTCATTTTTTTCAACATTTTTTTAAAACTTTTATTTTCAATTTTTTTGTTCCACGGGCAACGCCGGGCCCTTCAGCTAGTATATATTATAAAAATTGTTCTAATCAATGTTATATTGTTGCTATAATACTGCAATCTATTTCAGTTAAACTCTCCTCCCCCTTTCATCTGTTATTAAACTGTAAGAAAATCTATCAAGTATCACCGTCTAAATAAAGAATCAAAGAAGAAATAGTTAATATATAGAGAGAGTAGTTTGAAACCGATCATCCAAAGGATATCAATATAAAGGTTTACACGTTGATCCAAAAGATATCAATATAAAGGTTTACACGCTGATCCAAACAGCTATGAAAATATAAAGGTTTACACGTTGATCAAAACAACTATGAAAATATAAAGGTTTACACGTTGATCCAAACAGCTATGAAAATATAAAGGTTTACACGCTGATCCAGACAGCTATGAAAATATAAAGGTTTACACGTTGATCCAAACAGCTATGAAAATATAAAGGTTTACACGCTGATCCAGACAGCTATGAAAATATAAAGGTTTACACGTTGATCCAAACAGCTATGAAAATATAAAGGTTTACACGTTGATCCAAACAGCTATGAAAATATAAAGGTTTACACGTTGATCCAAACAGCTATGAAAATATGTATTAATTTTCAAAACATGGTCGTCTCAAAACATGGTCGTCTCAAAGCATGGTCGTCTCTAAACATGGTCGTCTCTAAACATGGTCGTCTCTAAACATGGTCGTCTCCAAAGTGTCACAACATATTTGCCTTTATTTTTCCTCCAGAACTCACCTACAATTTTATGTAGCCTAGGACATGAAGGACTTGCGTTTAGAATTAGTTTTAAAGAAATAATGGACAAAATTCTCATCGATCTTTGCGTGATTGAGGGCTTAAAACCTTTTAAATGGTGTCGTTAGGTAGCTATAAGATCCTTAATTTAGTTTAGTTTTAGCTGTCGTTAGAAAGTGCAAACCACTCAAATCTCTGATGTTTGATCCTACTCTCCATCAGTTTATAAGAAACACCTGATTCTCTTTTAAATTTTTATAATGGGTTTGTTTATCATAATTTTCTTGTTATTACGGATAAAAATCTGCTCTATTCATAAGAGCATGAACTGTACTGTGCAGTCTTCTAAAGGGGTATTGAAAACACTAGAGCAGCAATCAACCCGTTCCGGTTATTTATTAAAACGACACTTTTAAAGTTGTCTTTTGCATTAACCTGATAGTTTAGACATCGGCAGCTCTGCTATTAAAACGCAAAACAGTGTGGCATACAAACATATATCGAAGTTTTATTTATTATCATCTTAGAACTTCTCAAAATTGTTAATCCAGAAAATAAAAAGAAAATTATCATCTATAGGATTTGTGAGAAAGAATCCTTTTCCTGGAAAGATTCGAACTTTTGTTCCACAAATTGAATCATTAGATCATGGATCTGTCTACTCTATATTCTATATAGATGTACTAAATCACAAGTACAGGATGTCCCATGGATCTGTCTACTCTATATTCTATATAAAAGTACTAAATCACAAGTACAGTATGTCCCATGGGAATCAAATGGAGACTTCAATATCGTCTTTTTTCCATTCGACAACTGTTCAATTATCTAATCATGTTCACTAGAAGTAGATAGTTCATTAGTGTTCTGTTTTGCCTTATATATCGTATGTATTGTGTTTATGTACTGTACTGTACAGCATGCGCTAGCTGGTTAAAAGTAGCCCCTGCAATTAAAATGAACCGAGGTTGACAATATAGTATATAAGTTCATAACTTCGACTTGAGAAACATAAAATGTAAGTTTTTATTCAAAGTCAAGGGATGGTAATAATAATAAGAAAGATCCACCAAGAACCCGGCCCCGTATTATTGTTTACAGAACAGTGTACTACAGTTTTCTGGGAGTAACATAAGCAAACAAACGCTGCTCGGAATGAATTTTGTTTTTATGTCTCCCAGAAACTGCTGATACATTTTTTGTTAGAAACTTATTGTAACCACAAAATTTAACTCTATCTGCCATTGTTCAGACTTTATTAAACCATATCGTGACCACTGGAAACTAGATACAAGGAGAAGGTAAAATTTATGCAACATCACTGGTACAACTTTGGGACCTCGTAGCTCCTCTAGTTTGATTTTATGCACAAGTATAGAAAGCAAATTTATTTGATTACAGTTTATAAATTATAAACATTTTTGTTATTTTCATTAGCCTATCAATAGACAATAAGATGAATTATGATAGAAAACATATCAGATTCCAATCTTACGTAATCTTGTTCTGTACACAGATTCATGTATTTTTGCAACAAACTTTATCTATCTATCTACCTTTATCTATGATCATTTGACTTTTGTTTGCATGACGTGTGGCAGAGACGTATGAAGGTATAAGCAGTAATATATCCTGTACATCTAGTAAAAAGTCTAGTTAAAGTTTATCTGTATATCAGGGTCTATGTAAAGGCAAGGAAGTCCTGCTGCAAGGAGAGAGTTGTAAAACTATCATTTATCACGTTTATTGAACAAAGTTTACTTTCCTTTAGGATTGTTTTTATGTTCGCCCGCCTTAAACCTCTACCTAGACCATTATTCGAATATAAAAGAAGTTAGAAGATGGGGGGGGGGGCTAGAACTCCCCAGGGTAAATTGATACAGGGTGTTCTAATAAAAATGAGGAAATAATTAAAATAATTCTCTACATTTCTTTTTATTTTAAGCCAAAAAACAGACCACATTTAGGAAATACCGGGATTAAAAAATGATGATACAGAGGTACCCAGAAAGAATGAGTCTTTGGAGACGACTCTAAAGATCTCTTTAATTCTTTTCTTAAATTCATGGTTCCTACACCTAGCTGTAAACTGGTTTCCTACAGGTGTACTCTGGTTCCCTACACATAGCTGTAAACTGGCTCTCTACAGGTGTACTCTGGTTCCCCACAGGTGTACACAGGTCTACAGCTAGCTGTAAACTGGTTCCCTACAGGTGTACACTGGTCTACAGCTAGCTGTAAACTGGTTCCCTACAGGTGTACACAGGTCTACAGCTAGCTGTAAACTGGTTCCCTACAGGTGTACACTGGTCTACAGCTAGCTGTAAACTGGTTCCCTAAAGGTGTACTCTGGTTCCCTAAAGCTAGCTGTAAACTGGTTCCCTACAGGTGTACACTGGTCTACAGCTAGCTGTAAACTGGTTCCCTACAGGTGTACACTGGTTCCCTACACCTAGCTGTAAACTGGTTCCCTACAGGTGTACACTGGTTCCCTACACCTAGCTGTAAACTGGTTCCCTACAGGTGTACACTGGTTCCCTACAGCTAGCTGTAAACTGGTTCCCTACAATTTTACTCTGGTTATTGCAATGCCATTTAATTCATCACTAAAAGACTTTATTTAAGGCAAAATCTCAAGTTCAACTCTGAAACCATTAGATTTAGATAACTTTAGGTTGTCATTAAAGTCTCATCTTTTGTGGGTAACCCTGTATGATTTGGTCAGATAATAGTGAAAAATGTCGCGTATTATAGAATCTCAAGGTATTTTAACTAGTTTGTAGTATTTGTAGAAAAAGTAGTATTTTTTATAACAATTTACTAAATATGTATGTTTTGCTTTTTTGTTCTTTTTTGTATCCAATAAATGCCAAAATGTCTAAACATCGGTTCAGCCCAATTTTTTGTGGTATCTCACCTGAACTTACATGCAAAGATGGCAATTCCCAATTCTGAAACGTTTATCTGATCAATAATGTGGAAGATATTGTCGTTTTTCTAGGTTTAAAAATGTTTAATTCTAATTATTCTTGTCTGTTTTCCTCCTGTAGCTGTAGTAGAGATGAGCAAGTCTATTTTCAACAGAACTAAATCACAATGGAAAATAATCAGTTTCATGCAGACAAATCTTTAACGGGTACCGTTGTGCATCGGACATTGCCATTTTTGTAAGAAGAGTTTAAGAATGTTTATGGCCCGTCAAGAAGAAAAAAGCTACCATGAAATGTCTAAAAAGTTACCATGAAATGTCTAAAAAGCTACCATGAAATGTCTATTTTTTAAATGTTAAAAAATCCACCTATGAAAGACACACACTTATTATTATTATTATTATTTTTTACATATGTACAATAATGGTTTACAGATAAAGAGCGTCCCATATCATATTGGATTATCTCCAAGCTTTAACGCCAAAATACGCCAATTATACACATAAAACCTAGTATTTTCTGCATACAAATTTTTAAATTAGCCATATACAATTTTTGGAAATGGTTCATTCTTTTGAAATTTTCTGATTAGTGCCGAAAATCGAAATTTAAGTAGTATTTTGCCAATTACTCTTTTAAAACTTAAAGCTAGAAACAAGCAAGTTGCGTTGTGAAAATGCGAAAATTTCGTGAAATGCGAAAATTTTGTGGAATTATTATGTCATAAAAATAATTTCTCTTCCTTCACTTTAATAAAGGTTTGATGAAGAAAATTTGATTATCGCATTATCTATTCGGGAAATTTCCGAATTATTTTTTTCGTGAAATTTTCGCATTATTTTTTCTCGCGAAATTTTCGCATTATTTTTATTGTAAACTTTTTGCATTAATTTTTGAGAAATTTTGCGAAATGTTCGCATTTTATATTTCGCGAAAATTTCGAATTTTTTTGCAAAACAGATTGAAGAGAAATTTCGCGAAAAAAGCGAAAAGTTTCACATTTTTCGCGAGCGAATGAAATGCAAAAGTGAAGCGAAATGGTCGCGAAAAATGCGAAATTTTCGCGAAACTATTTTTCTTTTTCGTTGGAAACCCTAGGCAAAACCAAAGACCATGAGTCGAGACTGTGAATTAGGATTTGTTGACTACGTTTATGAGTTTTCCATATCTCAGTGTATGATGTAGATAGTAGATAGTAGATAGTAGATAGTAGATAGTAGATAGTAAATAGTAGTAGTGTATGATGTGGATGGGTCTTGTAAGCTTATAGTAGATAATATTATACTGTTCTTCGACTGCAGAAATGCCAAGGAAGTAAGATTTATTGTAAAAGTTAAAATGTCTAAATGTTCAAATAAATTTCAAATTTTCTAATATGTTGGAATATATATATAATATGTTGGAATATATATATAATATGTTGGAATATATATATAATATGTTGGAATATATATATAATATGTTGGAATATATATATAATATGTTGGAAGCCAAAGTTTGCAAATTCAACGTTTGAGTCGTGTTTTAACAAAAAGTTGAATATTTAGTTTTGGAATATAGATATACATTTTTGATTTTAAATTTTTGATTTTAGTCAAAAACTTCACTGGCTCGGGAGGTGAATGGTTTGGTTCGTTTTAATAAACGGTTAATAAAACTTTTTAAAACAAGCTGTATATTCTGAAAAAGTTTTCTTTGCAATTTTTATACACTGAGAGAAAAAAGGCAATTAAAGCAAAAAACGATCAGTTATTAGCAAATATTTTCTGTCATGATAAAACTTTGGCAAAGTGCTATAAAAGCATGACCAATATTGAAATTTGTAAAACATTCAATATTTTTGTGGAACGTTTAAACGTGCAAAAATCCTGAAAACCGAACCAACTCATTTCACAACACTACACTATTCATAAACCTACTCCTTTAAACAATTAAAAAAGGATTTAAAATATAAGAAAAGATCTATCTACTCTATTTCAAACCTTTGTACTAAGCTAGTCAACTACATCTCTCTGATAATAAAAGTTTGTTCAACCTTATGATAATAAAATAAAATAGAATAAAAGTGTAATTTGTTGTTTTTTAGTTGAAATAGTTGCAGGGGCGGATACAGGGGGGGGGCGGCAGTACCTTTGCATCCCCACACAGATTCAAGGGCAGCCCTGAGATTTCAGAGTAGCTTCTCAATAGCACTTAAGGGAAAGAAAACCTAGTACAAAAAAATATCTATCTTAACAAATATTTTCGCCTGCGGAGCATCTTTTGGTTCCTAAATCAGGATTTTTTTGTTCCGAAATAAATCTAGCACCCCCTCACTTAAATCCTGTATCCGCCCCTGAACAGTCTCGAATATGTTTCAGAAGATTAAAGTAATGATGAAACTTTGTAAAAAGGTTTTTTCTCGATTTATTCTTCGATATTTCTTCAAATTCGGGACTTCGATCTTCAAATGATTAAATACTTGCTTTTTATACAGAGCGTCCCACATCATATCAGATTATCTCCAAGCTTGAACGCCAAAATACGTACATAATACTCGAAAATACGTACATAATACTCGAAAATACCTACATAATAATCGAAAATACGTACATAATACTCGAAAATACGTACATAATACTCGAAAATACGTACATAATACTCGAAAAACCTAGAATTTTCTGCAAGAAAACTTTTATATAAAAACCTTTTACATTTTTAAAAAATGATTCATTGTTTTTAAATTTTCTAATTAGTCTCTAAGACCACAATTTTGAGCTAAACACAATCTAATATGATGTGGGACACCCTATAGAAACGTGAATAATAATGTCGTTTTGCTGAAAAGTGTTTAACTTAAAATTTCTCTCTATTGCTTCTGAAGCAAGAAATACGCAAGTCACATTTTTATAAGAAATCAATCAAATTAAATTAAAAACTAATACTGATACTAATACTAGGTCCTGAACTGAACTGGGTTGGATCAAACAATACATCCTAATCAACACTGCTATGGTCGGCAGCTCCTGGCTCACAACTGGCTCTTCAATAAACAGTAAGATAAAGTAAAACTTCTTCTGGATACAATCCATTCTTTTAAAGACTCTTTGCCAAGGTTATAATGCAAAATATCAAAATTTAATGCTTTTAACCGCCTCGGATACTAAACGAACACTGATGCATCTATTCTTATTTACAAATTCCGCCCAGAGAGAACTGGTTTCAATATGTACGCAGACTATACGCAACTGCAATTAACATTCCTTACATTATAACCTTGCTCTTTGTTAACTTTCCTAAGATGATCGTCAAGGAGAAATCAATAAGCTTGGAGGGTCACTTGAACCTACAGAGTTCAATATCATATTAGATTAACGCCAAAATTATCTAATTAGTCCCGAAAATCGTAGTTTTGACCAATAACGATATAATATGATGTTGGACACCCTGTACACTTACTGTCGTTTCGTGGATTGAAATTAAATTTACCGTACATATGGGCATGACTATTAAATAAAAATATGCAGCTGCTTCACAAAATACTAATATTATACAACTGGATCAAAATTCAGGAAATTAGCATTTTATTCTTTAAATGATAATATCGCTATACTAGGCTTCCATAGCGCTTAGCGCTAATTTTCGATTTTTAATTTCAATTGTTGCTATTTCATCGATTTATTTAAAGGGAGTGACCGGCTATGTAAGGTAGTTGAACTGAGGACGCAGTGTTGTGGAAAACTTCTTTAGGATTCATTTGAGACATATTTTACTTTTTAGAAGTCTGTAAATCCTGAGTTTGAGCGCAAAATCGACGTTCAAAACTCCTGATTTGGGGGTGGATACGCTTTCAAAATTAGTTTTTTTAAAATTATTAATTAAAATGTAAAAATATTCTACAATAAACTACAGACGTCATGTTTAGGAATATTTTGAGAAAATAAAAATTAATCTTATCATCGAAAATAAGTAATCTTGTTCAATTATTAGTTTCTATTATCTCATTATTCTAGTTTCTGGTTATTCACAAAGATGTTCGCAGATTTTCTATAATTATTATTGAAAAAACAACATTATTAGCCATCTAGTTAGATTACTATATAATTTTTACTTTATTTTTCGTTGTCGTTATTAAAGAATTAAAAAAATACTAATTCTGAAAGCGTATCCACCCCCAAATCAGGAGTTTTGAACGTCGAATTTGCGCCCAAACTCAGGATTTACAGATCTTTAAAAAGTGAAATATGTCTCAAATGAATCCTAAAGAAGTTTTCGACAACACTGCATACTCAGTTCAATTACCTTACATAGCCGGTCACTCCCTTTAAGTACATTTTGGAAAATCTAAATTGTTTAAAATTCTATACAATCATCCATTAACCTTCCCAAGGAACAAGTGAGTTATACTTTTAAATGTCGGGATCGATCGGTTCAGCGGTTTTTACGTTTATTGGATACAAACAAACAAACACCCAGACAGGCATGCAAGGTATATATATACAAACAAACA
>NW_019398003.1:0-17320 GCF_000591075.1 Eurytemora carolleeae
ATCTTTTACGATCAGCAATTCAAGGATTTTTTGGATCGCTGAGATCATAGCTACCAAGGGGAATCATGCCCCCTTCCCCCCCCCCCATCTTTAACCCTACGGTTGGACTTTTGAATCCTATTTTGAATCCTAACGGTTTTATTTGAATTTACATTTGGATTCTATAAATAACCCAAGCGACGCCGAATTTTCCGTTATCTTGAAGACCCAAGCGTAGGGGAGGGGGCAGAACAACCCCGGGGTAGCTAGGGTTTAATGCGATCCTAGGATGGAGCAAAATCGAGGGAAGAAAGTTAGTTGAAGACCAGCTCCCTATTTGTTAGGTTCCCTTGAAGAATTCCCCTATTTGATGAAACTGATTTGACTCTCATTATTATTTAGTTTGTATAAGTATCGTTCAATTTAAAGTTTGTATTTTTGTATCTTTGTATATAAATATATTGTAAGAAAAACCGAATCGTTGAATATTTGAGAAACTTAGTGCATTGCTTATTGATTTTTATTCATATACAATAATATAAACAAACATTTGTTAAGGATAATCTATTATTTAATAAATATTTTTAAATAAACTTGTGTCTTATTATTACTTTAATTAAATTACATCAGTTGAACAAATTCTATCTTTTTATTATTTCCTATCCATTCTTTTCAGTCCTAAATTCAAATTCATTTCTGATAAACAGATGAAATGCCTGATGTTTCCATTTTAACTTTTTAACTCCTACTGATCTAGCTAACTGTGCATTTCTACCTGGGCACTGTGCAGCGCGCATAACCTTTCAAATCTTACAAACTATATAAACATAAAACATGAGGAAATAAATCACAACAATAATTTAATACAGGCGTTGACCAAAGCTTAAAAATATTAGAATTTTTTTCAAATAAAATTTTTTTTTCCATGGGCAACGTGTTCCCCATTTTACCTTCAATACTATCTAGAGGACTGAAGTATCTAAATTTACTAACAATAGTAGAAGTGTAAAAAAATGTAGTGTATGAAAAAAATTACATAAAAAAAAACAATAATACAAGCTGAAATATGAAGGAATTTGTTTAAATATCTCAGCAAGGAATTTTTATGAAATATTTTTTAACTTAATAAATGATAAAAAAACTTAAAGATGAAGGAGTTGTTTTACCCTATTTTGGCTGGGGAGGGGGGGAGGGATCAATGGGATTCAATTGGAGTTTTTTTGAGAAACTCAAAAAAGAATTTGTCTGAGGCAGTTCAATTAGAGGGAGGGGTTAATAGAAATAGTTTTTATAACTCAATGAATTACATGATAAATATTAAAAAATCCAAACTGAAGAGGGTATTTAAATACCTAAGCAAGGAGTTTTTTATATACAGTGATAACCAGAAAACCCTGGAATAGTAAGTCGACCTTTAAACTCAAGTTAATACAGTAAATTGTCCAATCAGCATGAGACACAGTTATTAAGCATTATCGCTAAAATGTTGTCTTCTATAGTCTACAGTTTGTTTAGAAAAGCAAATACGTGTATGTATTATTTCTATCAAACTTTAAAATTTTATAAAGATTGAATCACAGAATCATGGAAAATTTGCAAACTTGTAATGAGAAAATTCGCAATTTTCAGTTCTGGTCTTATTTTTAAGGAAAAATTGGTTTTCGGTGGCTTTTTAGGATTTAACTGAACAGCATTTATTTAAAACTTTAGAATATACTAAAAAGAAAGGATTGAAGAGCCATGAAGAATGAGACTTCGATTAAAAAAGTTTTCAATTTTTTTAATTTTAAATGGACTGTACACATACTTTCAATTGGCCCAGGATTGATGGAGTGGCATGATCAATTCCCACCTGTACCCTTGAAAGCTTTGTCTGCTCAAGTATAATTTTTTTTAAGAACCTTTACTACCCTTTACTAAAATATTTGGCATACCCACTGTCATTTAAAGATTGCAATCACTTCTTAAAACCAAATATAAAAAAGTGCTTTTTAGTGCTAAAATGTACAAGTAAAGTTAGAGCGGAAAAATCAAAGCCCGAGGCGTTGAAACACATCAAAGTAAACCCTGTCTGTTTAATACATGAGACATAACTAAACATGGTTTGGTCGAGAGACTTTTCAGGCAGGTCTAAAACTGGTATAATTTAGTCAAAAATCAAGAGATAATCCCAACATTTACTTTAATCAACTTCAGACTCCACAGATCAAAACATTTAATATGATCAAGTTCAGATCAAACTGTATTTACTATGATCAAGTCCAGATCATACTGTTTACTCTGATCAAGTTCAGATCAAGCTATGCAGTTTGAACTTAGACTGAGTTAAAGTCTCAAAGTGATTAAATACTAAAGTGGGCCAAACTCATAGTCAGTCTATGTCCTAAGTATTTAAAAATAATATATAAATATATATATATATATATTGATCTTTACAGAGTGCACAGTACAACAGAAACTGGACTTCCTTTGTTTACAAATTAAGATTTTAGAAGTGAATTTAAGCCATTTTACTGGGTGACATGGAAACGCCTCAACACGGAAACGACTCAACACGGAAATGCCTCAAAAAAACAGAATCATAAAACTAATTTAATGTCGTCTTCTAACATTAAAAAAAATTTAACAATTATTTTACCATTAATTTAGGGTAAGTTAGGTTGCGCCGCAGGCTACAAAGGGGGCCGAGCGCTGCGGCTAGGATGGCTATTAGGGGGCCGAGCGCTGAGACTAGGACAGGCTAGGGGGCCGTGCGCTACGGCTAGAACAGGCTAGGAGACCGAGCGCTGCGGCCATGGCTGTGAAAATCAGTAGAATATAGTCTTTTTAATTTTAAGTTGAGAGAAGACGACATTAAATTAGTTTTATGATTCTGTTTTTTTGAGGCATTTCCGTGTTGAGTCGTTTCCGTGTTGATGCGTTTCCATGTCACCATTTTACTGCACAATAAATAATTTCAGACAGCACAATAATGCCTGCATGCATAATCTGTAAAACAAGGAATCCACAGTTTGTGATACCGAAAAATCAAGATCTTTGAAATATATCTCTTGATCTTCACTTTAGTTATTTGTGGTGAGAACTAGACACAGTTTTAAAGATATTAAGAGAGGCGTATTAAGATCTATTTCCCAGGAAGGGCTCACATTTCTTTTTCCGTTTAAAAACAAAACAAAAAAAGAAGAAAAAAGAAAACAAAATAACATATATACATATTACTGATCCAGGAGGATGATGAGCCCTTATAACCTCCCCCCCCCCCGGATACGCCTCTGGATATTAACATAGATGTGTCATAGAAATTTAAAAAGACATATTTTGAAATGGAGTAAGATTTGACAGAACAAAACTAAGCAGTTTTAAAGATAAATTCCTATAGTATTAGAAGTGCCAGGCAAAATCAATAAATTGATGAAGCGTCTACATAGTATTTGCAAACTCTTTGATTCTAGACTCTATAAAGACAGAACTATATAAAAAACTTACTTTTATCTGTCAGCATATATTTCACAAGATTAGAGAATAGAGTGGCAATATACAAAGTTTAAAGTTTTTATACTAGAATAATCACAAGAGGTTGCACTTCCGCACACCTATATAAAAAATAAAATACCATAGATATCCTTGACATACATGGTTGGTTTAGAATTGTACCAAAAATGCTGGTTTAGGATAGCTAAAATGGGCAGGGCCTGGTTAAAATGCGCAGGGCTGTTGGTTGGGTTTCCAATCGGAATTCGGTGCAATTGCGCTATAGTTACGAAAAAGAAAGCAATTATATATTTGCAGAATTGCGTGGAATTGCGCGGAATTGCGTACATAGTAATTGCTTTTCTCTAAAAATCAATAATTTTAACTGTTCGACATACAAATTTATGCAGCAGATACAAGAATGGAATTAAATATCTCTGTTGATTTTAAAACAATTAAGGCCCAAGTGTCATTTGTTTCAACAGTTTTCAAATTTTAAAGTTTCTGGTTGTTAAGCTACTAATTAACAAATTAATACGAAACATTTTTCATTTGTTCACATTGAATAAACATTAAAATGGAAACTTTTCTTGATTAAAATTGTAAGCTTCGTTTAATAAAACTTAGATAGTTTGATACAGTGAGGACCAGAAAACTATGGTACAGAAAGACAACATCACAGTGTATTTATACAAGTCAAACAAAATTACTTAGTAACTTATTAAATCACTTATCCAGTTACATGGGTCTGCTTGAGTCTAAACTGTCGTCTTCCTATGCCAGAGTTTTCTGGTTATCCTGCTGCATGAATATTATAAAATAAAAGATTAAGTTTAAATTCAATTTTCTTAGCGTTTGAGATTGGAAAGTTAGTGAAGTTCAGTTTATTGTATGTTGTTGAAAGGGATTGCGCAATAGTTAATCGCATTTATTGCGTGCCATAAGGTTTAAATTGAATTTTATCAAAATAAATTGAAACACAACGAAATAAAGTTGGACGAAATTGCGCGACCTAGCAAGCAATTGTGCGCAAATCCGTTGCTTTTATTTGCGCTCAATTAAATTTACTTGCGCACAAGGGCTTGCAATTGCGCGCAAGTAAAATCCACTTGCGTTGGAAACCCTAGCTGTAGGTAGAAACTTGGTTACAAAGATATAGACGTCTGGGTTTTGTAAAGGTTAAGTATGTTGAAATGCATTGTAGAAACAAATTGTATTTTTCATTGATTTAAACACACTTCAAATATTCTCATTTGGGAAACTTATATCCATCTTTTAAGGCATTGATTGATACACACACTTGATATTTAGTCATATTTTTGATTTGGTACACAGACCAATCTCAATATCCTTTCCGTCAGAAAAATCAAGACAAACACTCCAATATTCTCATTCGGGAAAATTATGTCCATCCTTTCAGGCATTAATTGATACACACACAAGATATTTTGCTGATATTAAAATCCTTTAAGCAAAAAATATTTAATATACCTAATAAAGGTACAGAAAAAAGGTCATGAAAATATTTTTTCATATATTTTAATTTGCTTTTTGGTTAAAATACAAGTTAGTTTTCTTGAAAATGTGCTTTTTACATCTGTTTGGAATAATTTTACATGTAATCTAAAGAGTTATTTTCCATAAAGAAACTTTCTATTCTAACACCGTACCACTCACACTTTCCCCTAGAAAAAGGCCTCAGAGAATAGGTAAAGGGTTGAAATGCATGTTTATAGCACAATTTGGGTCAGCTCATTGGAAAAATAAATTAAACCTATGACTTTATTTATTTGGGTTGAATAGGCAGGTTGAAAAATAAGCCAATAAAAGTTTCAGAAAAATGGAAGAAAAAATATTTTTCCACATTTTTCCATTTTTCAATTGGTTTTCAAAATATAGTTTTTACATCTGTAGCTTAGTCTAAAAAGTTTTTCACAGACCTGACTCTTTTCGTCCATTGCCGAACTCTATGCATTAAAAAAAACATTTACAAAAAATATTTTAGATTTTTATTCACAAAATTTCACAGTGATAGCTTCAAAAATAGGAGTGCTACGACAAAAAAAAACTCCTCTCCAACTTTCCTAGCCCATTAAGGGTTAAATTATATTACACTGAATATCTACATTACTTATGATTTTTCTCAAATATATAAACAGGTTGGTATGAAACATCCTGGTTAGGAGCAGGGGTAAAATTTCCTAAACAAAATTAAGAAAGTTTAGTGAAAAAATCAAACTCTTAAAATTTATCATTAATTTATAAAAACTGTTTGACTACATTTTTACTTAAAACTGTAAGGAACCCTTTAAAAGTAGAGTTGTGTGCCTGTAATCCCCAATTCTACTATTTAAAGCTTAGTCTGGTCATCCATGAATTAATGGGCAAAAAAATTTGCCATATTGCTGATTTCTTTTTGTTTAAGGGATTTGCCCAATTGTCAGATGAGAAAAGAATGGTTATTTATCAGGCAAAGGTTCATAAGGTATGATTGTGAAACATTGATGAACCACTCTAGTCTAATTAAAAATTTCTAGAAATTAGAAAATTGTCCCTTTTCCCAGTAATATTTCTTTAATAAAGGGATTATAGAGTTTAAGCGTAATGTATAAATCAATTTGTTTAAATATTATTTATAAAAATTTAAAACCACAAATAAATATCTTAATGTTTTAAAAAGAATAAGTTACCTGCAGATGTCCAAAAGAATTTCCAATTTGTCACCAAATACGGATATAAGATTGGTCCATAAACTCTAAAAATATATGGATAAAAGATGAGGTTTATACTAAGGACAATATGGTTAATAGATTGTTCCATAAACCCTATAAATATATTGTTTCATATCAGTCCATAAACCCTAGAAGAATAAGAGTATAAAATCAGTCCATAAGATAGTTCAAAAGATTCTGAAAATCTTGAATTTTAATATTGAATTCACAGGCAAGGAAACAGGACAATTTGAATGTCATAAATTGGCCACTTGTGGTTAACTTGAAATTATGCCTGCAGTCCCCTTAGGCAAGATATACAGTGCAAGGTTGCTGTTTGGTGAAAAGGATGATGGGAGGGGTAAGGCTTTAAATATTTAAATCTAAATTTTGTTCATGTGAATTTCTTGTCCATAAGGCTTTTGTCTAGCATAACCTATTACAGTCCAATAAAAACAATTTCAACATGACATATGACTATTTTCTCAGAATAAATCTGGATACAATTTCTGCATTTGCTGTTGTAATTGTAAAAACTAAAGCCATTGTTCGGGAGGGGCGCTGTTCCTGGTAATAGTCATTCTTTTACCAGAATAAACGGAACTATAGTTTGGAACCATTAGTAAACAAAGGGAACAGAATGGAAATTGCTTGAAAAGAAAGTTAAGATCAGGAACACATTCTAGGCGTTTTAAATTATGATTGTGTTCTAAATCATGTAGCAAAAATTTAAATAAACCCACTGCCCCCCCTTACCCAGCCTCTCTCTCCCTTCAGGGATGGGAGAGAGAGGTTGAAAGAAATTGTTTTCTACAATTTATTCATATATAATTTTGATATAATTGAAATATTGATAATAAAAATAATTATTTTTTTTTAAATCTAAAAATTGTACACCCCTTTTTAAGTATGAAAACGTTCTTGACTAAGAACAGAATGGAGATGGAGAAGGAACATGAATGGAAGGATCAGAAAAAAGGAACAAGAACAGAAATATACAGCTGAAGGCCCTTGTTCTAGATAGGAACGGAATAATTTCTAAAAAGTCAGAAGGTGCCCAGTATAGTTAATGTTCCTTTTTTGCCAAAGATGGATATTAAGTGATTAAACTTCCATTTTAAAAGTAAATAATGACTACAGTAGCCAATTTAAGCTAAATGGTTAACAAAAGAGTTGGTGTCCTACCTGGCAGCATTGAATTCTAATCTGTCTACTCCGGCAACAGGCACACCAATCACTAGCTAAATATAACAACTTTTAAATCTGTCTGAGGTTGAGCAACCGCCCTCTCCACCTTGACCTATGTTTTTTACATTTTGATTTAGAAGGGTAATATAAAGATTGCCATCATATTTATAGCAGATCTCATTTAGACCAATCAAGATTTTTTTTTGGGGGGTGGGGTAGCATTTTTAACACCACCATTGTTTTTTTATAAATGACTTAAAAACGGCTTACATTATAAATTTCTTTATAGGGTTACCCTCAAAGAATGAGACTTAAAAGACAATTGTGCAGAATTTATGTTGGCTGTTGACTTTCTTTGCCAAATCATCAAATAGGCCATTAATCAACAATATCTATCAACAATATCCTTTGTAGGTACAAAAATTTTACTAAAGACCCTTAAAAAAGGTCTAATATTAAGAAGAATAGCTAAAAGAAAATATGAACTTACAGAAAAAAGTGGGTTGTTTGATTAAAAAAAATATGGGTACTGTTGTGAATCAGACATGTCACTCTGTAAATGGTGGGTCCCATATAATTACATGTGAAGTCCCTGATGAGGTGAACTCTGTACTTGACCTTGGCATCTGGGCTGGATACACAGCTGGCTCTTGCTATGGTTAAAATATCTCCCCATGGGTTTATTGCATCTCCATATCGTCCTCAAATAAATCAAAGGTTTAAAAATAGTCATTTTTTCTAAGAACAAATAACCCCCCTGGTTCAAAATCTTTGAAAATCCTTTAGAGACTCAAAATTTTGCTTGATTTTTTAATATACATTATACATTCAGATGAAGCCAATGAATTTGAGGAAAGAGGACTGTTATAGTTCAACTAGAATAATAATTGATTGGCTTTAGACTTTTTAGCTTATCAATTCTGTAGCTTGAATTCAGGTCAATTTGAGTGATTTTCTTAATTCATATTTTTACCATGTTCAGAACATTTACCAATAACCAGCATTCTAATTGAAAGTAAAATCTGGTGACTAACCTAGTCCTGAATGCTCCAATGAGGAGTAGGAAATTATCACGTCAAAAAGTGGAAGTTCCTGCTTTTTAAACCTTTCCCTAAAAAAAATCATGACAGTAAGAAATTGTTCATAGTTTTATATTTCAAGCAATTTGATTTTACTCTTTGATCTAACAGAGCTGAAAACTTTTGAATTTTGGATTAGATAAATCAGGGGCACATGTAAGGATTTTCTAGGGGTAAAGTTTGAAATTTGGGTGCAAAGCAGGCCGAGGTGGCTCATGGCTGCCGGAAGAGAAAAAAGCTAACTATGTGGCACGGAAGGGGAAATAGTGGTGGCTCATAGCCCCCTGCCTTCCCCCGCTCACACAATCAGTTGTAAAGATATAGGGATAAAAAATTTGAGTTTGTGGCAAAGACTTAATTCCTTTATGTTCAATAGATTAAATTGCATGATCGAAGGTCTAAATATTGAAAGCTTGCTGTACTGTAAACTTGGCGTCATTAACCTTCTTGAATGTGTACTGCGTAATCTTGAAGTTTAAAAAGATTATTTTTCCAGAAGTTTTTTTCTTGAATAAACATATGAATTTGATATCTTTATGCAAATGAATATAAAACCTCTCTCCTTGCACTTTGGCCTTATTCATACTCCTAGAGGTGCTCAGAAATGGTTTTACTAAATTTTTAATCATACATTTAAAAAAAATTTTTGTTTTGTATTTATTATTATTTAATTTAAAGGACTGTCTCCTAATGAGATAAAAGGGACTGTATGTGTAATTTCATTTAATTACTTTGTAAAGATGGCAATGCCAGATTTACAACGGATACCCTGAAAGGCTTTGCATGATCCAGAATGAATTAGATATCAATATTTATAAATTTAAAAACTGATTATTTCATTCATAGGTTCTCCTCTTCAAAAGCGCATTTTTCTTCAGGAAAACATATAAGTTCATCATCAGAATTAAAAATTTTTAACCCTTGGTTGTACAGTCTCTCGAAATTACGCAATTACAGTCCTTTTAATGTGAAAAAATTTCTTCTACTGTCTCTTAAATCAACGAATTTTGAAACCGCTTATAAATGCAACTTACCCCCCAAGAAAATACAGCATTAGCTAGAGCTCTATTTCTGGCATCAAACATTTCAGCTATTAGAGATCCAGCAGCCGGTCTACAGCCGGATACTCTGAAATCAATTCTTATCAAACAATCAAATTGATTGATCTAGCGCAGTTCTGCGACCTAAAACTCTAAAGTCAATTCTAATCATTAAATCAATTTTATCCTGTCGGATTTTCTGAAATAAATTATAATCAATCAAAAAATCAATTAAATTTATTGATTAAACTTGATTGAAACTCATGCACCCCCGTTGTTCTTTTCTTTTAATTGAATTCTTTAAATAAATTCCCAATTACATAAAGAAAATTCCAGATTTGGGAAACTGCACATTTGGAAATTTCCACTTGGGGAAATTGCACATTTGGACAATTCCACTGGGGAAATTGCAAATTTGGGAAATTCTACTTGGGGAAATGTTTTTTATCTTATAATAATTTATTTTAATTAAATTTTACAATCATTTTAAATATTTCTATAATATCATATGGAAATATTTGGAGATTTCTTGTTTTTATTTTCTTCTTGTTTGTACATAATCATATTTCCGCTAATTTTGAAAAAACAAGATTTTTTATTTTGTGGATGTCCTTGAATCTTGCCACTTCATAAGAAGGCACTATTTTTTAAGGATCTTGCTTTTTTCCTGAACCCTGTAAATTGAACTAGCTGAGGATCTTGCATATTTTAACATTTATAATTATTTAACTCTGAGAGGAAAAAGATGTTAATATTTTTAAATCTCCATCCCAACAAACAAAACACAGGTTTTCAACGAGATTAGCAGTATGGAGAACTGGTTGATAATTCACGTGATTAATTCACGTACCTTCCTTGTGTTTTACTCGTGGTAAATCGACTTTTCACAATCTTGAAGATTCCTCATGTGTACAGCACGGGTAAAAAACGCGAAAATATTCTTTGAAAATTCTCGTTGTTATTTCACATGTTGTACACGTAGCAAAATAAACCAGTGCAAAATCTTGCATATTCCTATCGTGTTAAGCTCGAGTAATGCAATGCCAGAATTTTTAGATTTTAATTCTCGTAATTATCACGTGTACTATATTTGAGATAATTCTATAGTTCAATTCTCGAAGTTTTTTCACATGTTCTGCTCGTAGAAAAGATACCAGTGCAAGCTCTCGCATATTCCAAACGTGTTAATCATGAGTAATGGAATGCCAGAATTATCTAGATTTTAATTCTTGTAAATATCACGCGTAAAATATTTGAGATATCACGGGAAGAATTTCATCTTTCATTTTTAACAGAGTTGCAAAATCACAACACTTGGTGTCTCTGCTCATCTTTTAGAAACTAAAAGTTTATTGTAGTAAAATGAAATATTTCAACTGACATAAATTTTTCAGATTATAACAAGCATGAGCATAGTATAGAAAAGTTTCACATTGAATTTTGTTTTGTATTTCTCAACAACCCCTTTTTGGAATATCGATATTTTAGATATATACAGGAAGGGGAATTCATATAATTATGAATACATTAACACAATTGAACAATATTTAGACTTGAATTATCACTTTGTGATAAGAAAAGTTTAAAGTTAACATGTTCAAGATGTTTAATGTAAAAGATATAAACTAAAATGTTTAGTTTCTAAACATTTTGTAATAGGTATATATTTTTACACAGTATATTTTATAATATAGTTCTATATCAGAAATCAATTATGTATCCCCCCCCTTTCCCGGGGTTTTTAAAAATGTAATTAAAGTAGATGAGAGAAAAGTAATTTTCCCATGTAAAAATCCCGTGTTCATCTCGTGAAATAAACTCAAGTTTTCGCCGTGTAAAAACTCGGTCCTAGACCCGTGTTCAAATCGTCGACAATCACCTCGACAACACGTGAATTATCACGGGATAA
The DNA here is from genome assembly GCF_000591075.1 of Eurytemora carolleeae. Taxonomy (NCBI): domain Eukaryota; kingdom Metazoa; phylum Arthropoda; class Copepoda; order Calanoida; family Temoridae; genus Eurytemora; species Eurytemora carolleeae. The sequence continues at coordinate 11,378 of NW_019398003.1, forward strand.
TGACGGGTCACTCGTGTGAAATAAACCAAATAATCTTGTGTTCTTCACGGGTTTTTGTTTGTTGGGATATTACTGAAGGAAAAGCTACTCTGCAAAACTTTGAAATTATTATCTTTGTTATTCTAATTTTTATTTCTGTCCAACTGATATTTTTGAAAATTTTCTTGTTGTCATATCCCCATTCATGTAGTGCGACTTAGGGAGTTTAGTTGCCGAAAAAACTTTTCATGAAATTTTCATCTTTATAAGGTTTTAAAGCAGACTAATAAATATGAAATGGTTTATTTTGGAGGGGTGCAATTGTATGGGCAGTAAGAGGGACAGGATTCTAAGGAGGGGGGGGGGAGGGTACTTAACCCACCCACTATATACATCCCTGAGATCAATGCTTGATATTTTTTTAAAAGTTTAATCTTATAAATTCCAATAATATCAAGGAAAGTATTTAAAATGCAATCAAGAGTGTCAGACAGGGGGTGGCAATGTGCATTTATTTATAAATAGAGTAAGAAAATATTAGAGAAATTGGATATAGCTACAAGTCTGTAGGAACTTGGTTATTTGGCTTTCAGAGATTTCACATAATTCAAAATTTTATTCTAAGCTAAAAAATTGAGTTTTGATTATGGTTTCCAGGAAAAAGGAAAAATCATTTCGTGAAAAAATAATGCAAAAATATCACAATAAAAATTAAGGGTAAATTTTGCGAAAAATTATGCAAAAATTTTGTAAAAAAAGTAAATATTATGTGTAAAAATGAAAAGTTTGAAGGAAAAAGTTGCATAAATTTATTTTAAAAAACTAAATTTTGTGAAAACAAGACTCATTTTCAAAGAGGGATATATCTGCTAGCCCAAGTGATGGATTAACACAAAATATAAATTTAGATTTAAGAAGGACTAGGAGATATCAGATCAGATCTTTCTTCTTAAAACACAAAATAAAATATACTACTGGAAGAACCAAAATAATTCAGAAAACTAAAAAAGATGGCTTTTTGTCAAATGTTGACCAATCAGAGCAGAGAAGTCCTTCATAGCAATAATTTTTTTCAGCTATAAAACTCATGGTTTTTACAAAATACTAGCATTTCAAGGAAAATATTTTTGCATTTTGCATTTTCACAAAACATGTTTTAAGAAATTTTGGTTTCGTTTTTGCTTGATTTATTTTTGCAAATAAGTGCAAAATTTTGCAGAAAAGTTTGTGAAGTGCAATAAAAAATGTACACATCTTTTAGCGAAATGTTTTGACACTAACAACGAAACACAGGGTTTCCTACAAACCATGAAACTTGAATGACGATCCCCCTGCAAGAAATAGATCAAACCCTGGAAATGGACACTCATTTAATGGAGATGACATTTATATTATTACTTAATCTTTTAATTTGTTGTAAACATTCATTTACCTTAAGATTATAAAGTATAATTTCTGTTCACCATATAAAATTGAACTATTATTTATATATTTCATAATTGTTCCTTATTGCACTTTAGATATTTTAGACTTTAAATAAAGTTAGGCCTCAACTAAAATGAATAATTACACATTATTTCAAACACTATATATTTACAAGTTAAACATCATAAAAATTTTTACTAAGTATAAACTTATATCAAGATAGAACACAACTTATATCAAACATCTGCCTCCAATTGAGAATGTAATGTTCTTAACATCTCCAATTCCTCCTTGATGACGATTAAATATTTCTTAACACAACACGTCGTAATTCTGCCTCACCTCCGGTGTAGGAAAACCTTTGATCAAGCTTGGCATCTGAAGCTCACCTTGTTCCGCCGTATCTCAACCCCAGCTTGTTTTTTTCTTTACACTGCTTGGCTTGCGGTTAATTCTATCTATAACTTATGTAACTGTAAATCCCCAGAGCTCCAGCTCTAACTTGGGTATGTTTCACTTGAATATTTACCTTTGTTCTATGTACAATTTTACAGTAATCAACCATGCCCTGAGCTGAAAACTTTTTAATGGGATATCCTTAATCCTGATTGGATAATTAATCTGGAGATTAAAAATGAGAGGAGAACAAGCAATATTTAATCTAGAGATTAAGAAAAAGAGTGGATCAAGCATTAATCCCGATATCCACCATTCTAAAGTTCCCAGCTCTGTTTACAGACAATATATCCACATTCTATAAGTTTTTTATTTGGTGGTTAGTCACTTGAACTAACAACATTAGAGCTATCGATATTTTCACTTTTGTTCATTTTGGCCTTTCATGGTTAAGTTTTTCTTTCTAGCTTGTTTTATTTTAAGTAAATGTATTAAATTATGTTATCATGATTAGTTCGATCTTTATTATCTATGTTCCGTTATATGTTTTATCTATTTTCATATTGACCCTGATCGGCCAGTCCAGTCAGTTTATATTTACCTGTATTTAATAAATTAGTAATGCACACTGCAGAGAAAGGAGGAAAAGGTCTGAGGGTATTGGGTAAAGGAGAGAAGATTAAGTTTTACTTGGATGGAATGGATTGTAGATTTGAAGTAGAGCCTATTGTGATAGAAGGCTTGAATCATGCAGTAAGCTTTGGAATAGAGTTTTTTCAACAACAGGAATTGTCTATATCCTGTATAGAGAAGGAAGTAAAGCTAGTCACCGGAAGTAAGGGCCAGGAAAGGTTAACGAGACTGTGTAGTGCATACAGGAAACAAAGAAGTATGCGCAAGTAATCCCTGCTATGTGGCAAACGGAGAGAAAGAAACCGGAAGTAAACAACGTTAATCAAGTGGAGGAAGTGATAGAGAGGAAGTTATGGTCTGCTGAGAAGATAACTATTCCCGCTGGAAGTGCAAAATTAGTCAAGGTGAGAACAGAAGGTAATTGGAAGGGTGCTGGAGTGGTGGAATCATTACCTTAAGAAGATTAAGAGAAGGGGAGAAAAGTTCTACTTCTGGAAAATGCATATGATCTGTCAGGAAGTGTACAAGCTGTGTATGTGGAGAACCATGCAGATAAGTGTGTAGAGTTTTGTATAGGACAGAAGTTGGGAACCATACACAGTATGTGTATAGATAAGTAGGCCTGAATTAAGGAGGAACTAAGGGGAAGTATAGCACCGGATTTAGACAAAGTAGAAGTGTGTAATTCTCAGGAATCTATTCTATTCGGATTTCCCCACAGGAGAAATTAGAAGGAAGTTTATTAAGGATAGTTTCAAGATAGATGAGAATGAGATTCTGAACATAGATACAGAGTTAAAAGAGGAGGTGATCAAACTTTTCTTAGAGAACTTTTCCACGTTAGCCCTTCACCCTAATAATTATGGCAAGACAGATTTACTGGAGCTACGGATAGAATTACAGCCTGGAGCAGTACCCAAGAGGTCTAAGGTGAGACCATTGAACCCTGACCAGTGTGCAAACTTGAAGGAACAATTAGATAAGTGGATCCAACAGGGGATTATAGAACCTGCAAACAGTCCCTGGGCATCGCCATTAGTTCCTGTTAAGAAGAAAGATGGAAGAACAAGATGGGTGACTGACCTGAGGCAGCTAAATGATGTCACCTTAAAAGATGCTTACCCCTTGACAAATATCCAGGAGAATTTACAAAAGTTGAAGGGTGCAAAAATCTTCACTTCTATTGATGCCTGTGGTGCATACCACGCCATCCAGGTAAAGGAGGGGAGCAGGGATTGTAGAGCTTTTATTAGTCCCTTTGGCACATTACGTTATATAAGTATGAACTTTGAATTGTCAAATGCCGGAAGCGTTTACAGCCGGATGTTGGACCTACCAAGGCAGGGATCAAAATATTCCAGACAGAAACCGAATACTTAGGTCATATAGTGAGTCAGGGTGGAGTACAACTATTGGATCAATATGTGAAAGACATACAAGGCCACATCCCACAAGTTGCAAGGAAATGTCGTCATTTCTAGGATTCACGGGTTACTACAGAGGTTTTATTCCGAGGTACTCAGCTTTGACCAACAGGATGAATAGTTTGAAGAAGGCAGAGAAATTTGTATGGACTGAGGATACGGAGAAGGATTTCCTAGAGTTGAAGGTGGAGTTTTTAGCAGGGCAGATACAAGCTTACCCAGATTTTGATTCAGATGAACCTTTTATTCTTACTACGGACTGGTCGTCTCTAAACATTGCAGGGGTTCTATCTCAGAAACAGGAGGGAGTGGAGAACTTCCTTGGCTGCTGGGGGCAGAAGTGTAACCAATATTAGAGACACTATTCCAGCGCCAAGGGGGAGCTCCTTGCCCTGGTGAAGTGCATGAAGAAGTGGGAACATATTTTAAAGTAATGGCCCCCCTTCTTAGTCTACACGGATGCTGCTAGCCTGAAGTATATCATGAACCTGAAGTCAGAGGAAACTATTTTTCAGCATTGGTATGCAGAATTAGCACAGTTTGAGTTTATTGTGATACATAAGAAAGGAAGTAAGAACATTAATGCAGATGCCTTATCTAGAGCCAAGCATTTAGATGAGCCAACGGAAGAGGAAAATGAAGAATATCAGGAAGCTAACGAAGCAGGAGAAATGAAGATAACCTTTGCATCTGAGCTGAACAGAAACCCTGTGGAAATAGGAAGAGAGAGGCGGAAGTTTGCCGAATATCAGCCTGTCATTCACAACCTGAGCAATAAGACAAGATACGAGATAATGGAGGGAAATGTATTGAGAAAGTTACAAGAAGAGGATGAAGTTTGGAAAGAAGTTATAAAGTGGATAGTGGATGGTAGAGTACCCAAGATGCAGGAAGTGAGGGTAGGGATACAGGAAGTGATATCAGTGAGGCAGATATTCAATCCTACCCTGTTTGTGATGCATAATGGGATATTGTGTTATAACTGAAACACGGATCCAGCCAAGCCCTATGATGCTTTACGTGTTTGTATACCAGCAGTGAAGTTAGAGGAAGTGTTCAAGATTTGTCATGAGGGTGTGGCAGGGGGCCACAGAGGCATTGCAGGAACCTTAGATAAGTTTGAAGGACCTTTTTTGTGATGTCTGCTCGTGAGAAGATCTGTAGACTGGTGGATCCGTGTAACACCTGCCTAGCCAAGAAAAGGAGAATTCAAGCCAAGAGAGGGCCTTTCATGCCTAGCACAGTGGGCAATATAGGGGAGAAAGTGTTCTTAGTTTCCATGTCTGAGACAGTGAGAAAGAATCGTTATTTATTGACAGTGCAAGATGGATTTACAAGGTTTATCCTCTTTGCAATAAGGAGGCAGGCACTGTTGCTAGGGTGTTAATACGTGAACATTTTAGAGTTTTTGGATTGCCAAACCAAATCCACTCAGACAATGGAGCAGAATTTGTCAATAAGTTATGGATTGAACTATCTAGTGAATTGAAGATTTTGCATACTAGAACCCCACCTTATAATCCATCCTCAAACATAATGGAACAATGGCATAGAACAATAGTAGGTATACTGAGATCAATGGGCAGTGAGATGCAAAATGAATGGGATCTAGGTGTAAAAGCGGCTTGTCTGGCCTATAATACTACATTACATTGTAGTACAGGCCAGACACCATTCTTTGCAACCTTTAGGAGAGAAGCTTTATTTCCCATCCATTGAGTTTACCCAATTCCCAAGCCTGACGCTGAGCTGGATGTATCTGCCTGGATGGAGACTATACAAGAAAGATTTCAAACTGCCTATGCAGGGATGAGGAACACGCAGTACTATAAGCCGATAGTGAACCAGTTCAACATAGGCCAGTGGGTATGGATCTTTGACCCCAGGATAATTCCAGGCAGTTGTGACAAACTCAGGTCTTATTGGGCAGGTCCCTTCAAGATCATAAGATTGATGGCTCCAGGGCTGGCTGAGGTGATTGCAGTTTTCGAGCAGGGTATGTCAAGGATCGTTAGCATGGATATCCTCAAAGAATTTCGAGGGGAGAACAATGTGCACGGTTTACCCAGTGACCCCCCCCCCCCCC
>NW_019398003.1:17465-38279 GCF_000591075.1 Eurytemora carolleeae
TAGATTACCCCACACTGGACTTGGACAGAGAAGTTGAAATGCAGGGAGGGAAGAAAGGGGAGCGGAGCACCAGCCCCATACCAGCTTAGGAAACCCAGAAGAACCGACCCAGACAGCTCTAACCCAAGCTACAGGTGCAGCGCCTACCAACAACCCAGAGAACAAGATAGATATGCAGGAGAAGCTGAGGGGGAGGGATGAAGAGGGGGCAAGCATGGTATGGAGAAAACCACAGCAACGGTAAATTGAGGAGGCAAGAGGGGATAAAACGGAGTTTACATGACATTCTGCCTGTGAGTTATGGAGAATACTATACCAGCTGGGATATTGAAGACCAATCAAAGAGATGCAAGAAATCTGTAAATTGCCTATTGGTTCACTGTACACGTGAGAGAGGGGCCACTAGAGATGAACCAATGAGAGAGCAGTTGGAAGATGATGTCACCCCAGCGAATACCAGCCACAACATGTTCCTGCCGGTATGTGAGGCACCTGCCGTGACAGCGGAACAGGGCAAGCAAGACAGGACAATATACACAGCCGCGCCGGTACAGCCAGACTTCACACCAGACTAGGGTAGTAGTACCTCAGGCCTGGGCAGTGTTACCACCGCGGGGTTGAGCGAAGATACAACAGCAGCCAGTTCTAACACTATATCTTGCTCAGTTAGTCAGTTGCACAGCATACCAAGGAGGAAGTATAACTCCTGGAGCGGGAAGATATTCAAGACTATTTTAACATTAATTCTACTTCTTGCATCTGTTATGAAGACTGAGGGGAGTATGGACTGGAGGGAATCTCCATTCTCCATGAATGCGTTTGACTGCACCACGCCCACGATGATCAACAATTATCACCTGCCTGAGGACTGTTTCATCCCGACAAAGAAGACAGAAGAAAAACAAGCAAGAATGAATGATGCCTGGATCCTCGGGGAGGAATACATCCATGAGCTTTCCAGTGTGGTATGTACTGCAACTATCTCCGTGTTTAAGGGGATATTGTGGTGCATACTCTCATTGGAAGTTCATGGATGTCCCCGAGGTGGAGGCGGAGCAGGAGGTGAACCTGGAAGAATGCCTGGTTGCAAAGAAGGGCTCCTACAACTCCCCTGATAGTAAGAAAATGAAGATCTCTCCTGGCGAAACCATTCCCTACCAGTACGTAGAGGATGGTTCTATCACTGTGCATCCTACAAATACCTACTGCCAGGGTATGTCCCTCCTGTTGAATCAGGGCACCCTGGCAGATCAGTCTTTAGTCCTGACTCAAATCAAGTTCTCAATGCTCCGGGAGGTCTACATCAGAACCAGAGGAGGTCAGATCGCTGCTAAGTTCTCCAAGATTGCTCTCCCCGCGGACTGTAACTGAAATTGGTGCCTGGACGGGCCCACAGTCTACCTAATGGACGAGCAACCAGCCTCATGTCCTTATAAGAAGATTTGTCATGCCAGCTTGAGATCAGAAGGAACCAGCATATATCTGATGACCTGGTGATGCTGTTCAACACTACCAAGAAGGAGGTCTTTATGTTGCCTGGTTGTCCTCAGTTAACCTTGTACCACACTTCTTTGGGAACTGTCTACATTACTTTAGACAGGAGAGCTGCTGGCCTGCCAGACATTGTAAGTAGAGATGTGAGAAGTGACCAGGACCTGATCCCCACCCTCAAGTACCTAGAGCACCTAAATTCCCAGTCCTAGAGAGAGCTCACCGACCGTGTTGATCGTGGTGGATGTTCAACTTGGCTGAGTGTTAGGAATGTTATCTCCATCCTGTCCATCGTGAGTCAGGATTGTTTGTGTGTAGGACTGGACTAATCATCTACAAGTATTCCTGCAGGATGGTTAAAGTTCCAATTGCAGAGGCCCCTATCTGCATGAGAGGTGTTCCAGTCCTAGTTTGTGGTGGAAAATACATTGCAGATCTGGATTCCCGTGTAATTACTCCCCACATTTCTAAGCAGCCATGTAATGACAAATACCCAACCTTGCTGCAGTCTTCTTCTTCTGGTTGGATATCTGTATCAACTCGGGTAATTCAAGTAGAAGCCCCAGCCAGGACGATGGTTTCCAGTTCATATAAGCCTGCTGAAACCCTGACTACACTGTACACCATGGAGGAATTACAAGACTGGGAGAGTTACCAGCAATTACCCTCATTCCAACACTCACAACATCAGAGGTTACTCAATGTTCTCTGTACTGAGGATCCCTGCTCCTACGGAGGTTGTAGTACCATGGCTAGGTTGAACCTTGAGGATCTCAAGAAGCATATTCAAGAAGGGAGCGAGGCAGTATTAGCTTCCATAAACCCCTTTGGACCTCTGGTCCGTGACATTGAGTACATGAAAACATTCCTAAGTACCATGTTGCTTATCAAGTACAGCATGTTGGTGATCTCTGTAGTGATCAGTGTCGTATGGTACGAAGTTACGGCCAGGTTGGGGGTGTTAATCACAAGACTTAACTTAAATTGGGCTCGTCTGAAGAACAAGAAGAAACCTAGGATGGATCTGATTCAACTTGAACGCCTGATGTCAAGTGCTGGGGATGTCTGAAAAGAAATAATGAGATAGTTAAAACTCCGTTGAACTATAACTCTCATCACCTTTTCCGGGGGTATTTGTAATAAATTATGTTATCATGATTAGTACGATCTTCATTATCTATGTTCCGTTATCTATTTTATCTATGTTTATCTATATATGTCCTCAGGAATTGGTCTTTCTAGAAACAAGGCCACTTTATGTATTGAAATGATTATTTTCAGTTGTTCATTTTGAAACTGAAAAATATTTTTTGTTTTCAGTTTTTCATTTTGACACAGGATAACGATTTTTTCAGTTTTTTGATTTGAAATGGAAAATGAATTCTTTCAGTCGTCTTTTTGGAACTAAAACAATTTTTCTCCCTAAAAATTTGTTAACGATCGTTTATTTATTATTTTTATTATTTACTTCAACACTTTACCATCCAAATATGCACAAAATACTCAAAAATCTGGCATTTTCTGGAAGGAAATTTTTTATTTGTCATTGGAAACCCTAGACTTATGCGTATTCTTTTAATAACTCGTTTTTTTTATTTTCTCTTAAATGTCAATTTAAGGCTTTAAACAATTTGATATGATGTGGGACACTCAGTAGAACCAGAAGAGAATTCAATTCCTAGTGTACTCTATGTACATTTCCAATCTGTGTACTGTTTTATCTATGGTATCAGATTGTAGAAACTGAACAATCAAAAACCAAGATATTTAGAATATTTCCCACAATCAATGAGTAAGCTCTCATGAGATATCCAAAAGAGAGGCTTAACAAGAAAATTTAAAATGTTCACAGTGGATTCAGAGATTTAGTAATCATAATTAAGGGTTTCCAAGAGTTTTCCGCAATATTTTTAAAAAGTTTAACAAAAACCAACCTGAAAACTGCTGGAGTTACAAATTCTAATTTTGGAAATTCACTTTTAAACATCCCATACTCAAGAGTCATAACAAGTGCTGGATCCCTGGGCAATAACTTATTCACAAATTGACTTTAGTCAATATGAAGATATACTTTACCTTAAACAGGCTGGGGGAGGCCATTTAGCTACTGAACTAAAAACTGTATTTTAAGCCCTTGATATTTCTTTCTACCCTCCCTAGCATTCAAACTATAAAAGCTACCGATCTAATTTTTGTTCAAAGAGCTGGCCTTTAAAAACTGGGCTATGAACATGCATTTCAACTTTAAACCTAATCTTTAAGAGCTTTTTCTAGAGGGGCCTAGGACGCCCCCCTTCCCCCCATCTATACATAGATTCAGACCCCCAGCCTGTACAGGGTTAAATATAAATAGATTTGGATAAAATTAGACTTGAATGTGATCATACTTTTATGAAAGTAGATTTTAACATACATGAATAGAGTTTAATATAAATATATTTTGACTTAAATAAATAGACTTTAATATGATCAGACTTTGATACAAATAGACTTTGACACATATAAATAGGTTTTAAAATGATAAGACTTAGATACAATTATAATTTGACATAAGTAAATAGACTTTAATAAGAATAGACTTTGATACAAATATATTTTGACTTAAATAAATAGACTTTAATTTGATCAGACTTTGATACAAATTGACTTTGACATACATAAATAGACTTTAATACAAATAGACTTAAAAGTACATAAATAGAATTTAATATGATTAAAATTTGATACAAATAAACTTTGATACTTAAATAGACTTTAATTTGATTAGACTTTGATCCAAATAGACTTTGTTGTACATAAACAGACTTTAATATGATTAGACTTTGTTGTACATAAATAACACTTTAATGTGATTTGACACAAATAGACTTTGACGTACATAAAAAGATTTTTATATGATAAATTTGATACAATTTGACTTTAACATACTTAAATAGAATAAAATATGAGTTGACTATGATCCAAATAGACTTTACTATGATAAGACTTGATACAAACAGACTTTGACCTATATAAATAGACTTTAATATGATTAGACTTTGATACAAATTTACTTTAAAGTACATAAATATAATTTAATATGATCAGAATTTGATACAAATAGACTTTCATGTACATAAATAGACTTTAATATGTTTAGACTTTGATATAAATAGACTTTTAAAGTACATAAATAAACTTTAATATGAATAGACTTTGATGCAATTTGAAATTATAGAAAAATAAATTAATGCAGACTATTGTACAGACTAAATGAGCCATACATCGAAATAATTTATTAAATGTTGTCTAAACAATTTTTCATTGGATTTAATACTATTTTATGTATATCTCAGTATTTGCGAAAATAAATAAATAGCCATGAATATGTGGGAACAGTTTTAAAGAGCTCCATATAATCATTTAATTAAAAAACTAAATATCTGCAATATTCCATTGTTAATAAAGAGAAGAATATGACATTTCATAAATTCTTTCTTGTATGGCTTATTTAGGGTTTAACTGTATGAATCTTAAACCTCATAGTTTTTATAACATTCATATTTAATTTCTATTTATACTTAAAATGGTCGAAATACATCAAGAAAAAGTTGCAAAAAGCATATTTCTTACTTGGAGAGGACAATTGCTTCGATCCATGGCTTCTGTGTACCAATAATAAGAACGGTTTTGTTCTTTACATCAATCTGCTCTAAACCCTGATATTTGAATAGGTAATGAGTTCCTGCAATTCATTCAAATTTATGTATCTTTGCAACCTCATGGTACAACATATATTATCTAAATCTCACTATTTAAACTAATAGAAATCATTGTTTGAAGTATCACGGTTTACAATGTCAGGTTGCAAAGATAGGATGATTAAAAATCAGAGTTTACAATAATTATGAAACCCTAAACAGGCTGGGGGAGGGGGGGGGGCGTTCGAATATATTGCTTTTATTATACTTTACAATATTACAGTTTTCTCTCAGGGTTCAAAGGAATTGAGTTTTTGAAAACCTTTGATATTGTAAACTTAGATTTATTGATCTAACAGTATTCCTAGATTGAAATATATTAGATCTAAGACACTGGGTTGCAAAGATATAGAGATTGCAAAATCAGAGTTTGTGGCAAATACTCAATTTCTTTATGTATAGAAGAATTTTAAAAACATTTGCTTTTGTTACACTATAGTCAAAGTTTGCCTATGATGGAAACTATATGTAAAAAAAAAAGTTTAAGACTTTTCACAACTCTAGAAATAAATCACCTGATTTATAAGTTTACTCCCAGATTTATAAGTATCTAAAGGTTTACCAGCCAGGAAACTGTCAACTAATTAAATATATGTTTTAGTTATGAGACACTTTTTTCATAAAATCTGTGACAAGCACATTTGAATTTGTGTTCGAAGATTATTAAAAATCTGCCCAAATTGCCAACACATGCAAATTCTAAAAAATGTTGATTAAAAGTATTGATCATATAAATAAAAGGTCAGAATTTTGAAATTCTAAACTTTTCACTTTAGCACTTATTCAATTCTCTTCCTCCTCAGCCTTAGACTTTGGTTACTTCTCTAGAATCAAATATGAAAAGGATAAGGTATATATGTTGAATAGAATGAAGCCTCAACTGAAACTTATAAATGCAATTGTTCAAAACGAAATATTTACAAGTTAAACATGATGAAAATTATTCTAAACTTATGGTGAGTAAAACACATTAATCCTGCATCACCCTCTAAATGCGAATGTTCTGTTTAGGTCTTTTGTAGTATTAACAGTGGAAACAGTTTGTCAAACACAGAAGAAGACATAAATAACATAAATAACCAGTTTTTTACCAGTTTAATGCAATTTTTAGAAGAAAAATTTTAAAAAACGAAATTTACTGTTTAAATAAAAAAATCTGTTTGCTTTTCATTTTCGACCATTAATTTTTTTTCAAATTTGGCTTATGTGTTTTATTCATGATTTTAAAATTAATGGTTTTTGACTTTTGTTAATAAAACTTAGCTCAACTACGAAAATGAAATGAAAAGGCACATCATCCAGACAGAACAAGTACTAGGCTGAGAGAATATCAAAAATATGAAGATGACATTAAAAAACAGATTTTTTTATTATTCCTGCAAGGTGGGGTAAGGTTACAGTTAAACTATGCGAGGTAGAGAAACCAGTTTTGTTATGAAAGCCAATGTTATGAAATTGATTTAGAAAATGTAAATAAATAAATATTTTAGAAAACAATTTATTCGTAGATTTCAAAGTATTACAATTTTAATGCTTATATTTTTTAACTTAAGATAATATGAAAACGCAGAAAAGGGCTATATTTCCACATTGAGTAGATTTTGGTTGTAATGAAGATTTTTTAGTAACACTATTTCTTTACCAATTATCATGGTAATGCATAAGAAAATTATCAAGTGATTATAGTTTTTTATAGGTTTTAATACAAAAGTAAGAATTTTATCTAACTGTAAGAAAAAAAATTTAATTGTGAGTCAGTAAAAAATTCTGTCTTTAAGAAGTTCATCTGAATTCTTAGTATCCTCCTTCAATTTTTTAAAGATGTTGTTCTTTTCCTGAACTGTAGCAACAGCTATTTAATGCAAGGGGCCCTAATGTATCTTAATTGTACACATATGTATCCTCTTGTCTTAATGGACATGGTCTTAATACATATATTGGAGCTGGTGTTTGTTCAGTCTAGATGAAGTGGTGGGTGATTGGGTTCATGACCTTCCATCCATCCTTGCACATGCATCCAGGTTGATCAGCTTCCCTAAGCTTTCTCATTTTCTGTGCTGAAGAAATATACAGTTATTATTGAACATATGCATTGCTGGCGAATGTAAGGCTTCTGTCTGGGGTGAGAACTTTGGATACCACTTCACAATAAAATTTACCCCTTCTTTTTTTTTCATTTTTGTCTTCCCTACTTTCCCTACTTCCTGACCTGCTTTTCGACCTACTTCCTTTTCTACTTTCTACTCTAAATTCTGACCTACTGTCTACTACTGACTTATTGTTTTTGATACTCACTGTACATTGCAGTTTTCCTAAAGTTGCTGCTCTAGTCCTGGTTGATATTAAACTCTCTCATGATGTGTAGCACCTTGGAGGTCTTACTCATTGGGGTCTTCTCTCCAATGAATCTTTCAGGGCAGAATGGATGTTCCAAGCTTTTGATTTTCTAGCTTTTATTTTACTTCCTGTGTTCATCATTGTCTATGGCATTCTCAGAAATCTTGTACTTCTTGGGCGATCTGGGCATTCTGAATGGAGGGAAAGGGTCAAACTTATGCACTGGTTTGGTTACTCTGCTAGATCCTCTGCTTCCTCAACCTTGTAGATGTGTTTGTCAACTCAGTTGGTTTCACTGTAATTTTTAACTCTACAGTTGGCTTTTTCTGTTGTTCAGGTTCAATTTCTGGTTCTGCTATCTGAGAGGTTGCTGAGGTCAGTTGATCCTCTGTCATTATTTGATCTTGTAACATTGCTGTTAATTCTCCATTTTCTATATCGTCTGTGTTGAAGTGTCTGTTTAAATTCTGCTCTGGTGAGCTACTCTTGCTCCTATTCTCCAGAGAGCTATTGATTAATTGATTGATTGATTTATTGAATGATTGGAAAAGTTCATTTCCAGATTTTTCTTCTGTTTGTTTTTCTTATACTTAGTTCTTGCTTAATATCTGGCTTGTAAATTTTTCACTGTTGTTGGATCTAATACTATTGTGGTGTCTTTCACTTTTTCTCTTGAGGATGGTTGAATCATCTGACTAAGCATCATCTTGCTCCTGGCAACCTTGATTGTCTCGGAAGAACTGGTCGACCACTCCATCACTGACTCTATAATGGGAGATAGGTTACTGCCAACTTGTCATGAAGTTGATTCATTACTTCTCTTGGTAGTCAGGGTAACTTGTTCAACATATGAACACCTTTTTGGCATAGTCTTTTGGCCAACCGGAGCTACAACCTCACAGGGTTTGTTTCCCTTACTTTAAACATTGCATTGTTAATCTTTTTGAATAACTGTCAACAGTCTGCTCCATTGCTATTGGAGTTTCCTTGAGTTGCCTACTACAGGGAGCACCACCCTATAAACAATATCACCAGGCTGTATCTCCTCAGTAGGTTGGCTCTACCCATGGAACTGTCTTCTGATATGAACATGGTCTGCTTGTGACATAAGTCTATTATCAGGTTGGGTTCTTCCTCCAGCATATGTGGGGGGAGGGGTTGTCTGGCTTGAATTGTGTCAACAGGGACAGATGAGTCAGGTATATTTCCCTACATAAAGTAATGTTAAGTAGCATTGTATTCTAAAGTCAAAGTTTGTAAGCTTTTATCCTAATCATTTTCTCCAATTGCCTTAAGTGCTTTAAAATGTGACCACTTGAGTAACTTCAAAAACGTACTTCAATAAAAGACTAAAAAAACCTCTTTTTCATTCTCATTAACACTTCTATGAAAAAAGATGACTTACTTGAAAGAGTAGTTTGAGTAATGGACGTTTATTCACTGATCATGGTAACTTTTTAACAGAGAGGCTTTTACTAGTTTACAAACTATTTATATGATTGCAACCAGACAGCGGAAATATAGAAGTTGTGTGCTATACAGCTATAGAGAAACCTGACTTTAGGTCAGTGGAAATACATCCTGTTTTCTCTATTCACAACTATATAAGGTTAAAACTGAAGTTGTGTGCTATACAGCTATAGAAAAACCTGACTCTAGGTCAGTGGAAATACATCCTGTTTTTTCTATTCACAACTATATAAGGGTAAAATTTTTCCCTTGTCTTCTTCTAATTCTCGAGTCCAGCAGATTTATTATCAAATCTCATCTGTATACCAATACTCATCTACAGAAGTTTTCATTACAATCAGAGAACCCTATGTTGAAACAAAGATCCTGGTCTAAAGTTTCTAAAAAGTAAAGGTTAATTTTCTTTGTAAAGAAAATGAGTAAAAAAAAATAAATCAAATAGAGATATAAACCCATGATACTCAAAAAAGAAAGAAAAAAATGGAGAATAAATGTTTACTACTTTATACAACTTAAGATTAACAAATAAAATTATTTTACATTTATTACCCAGTTTTATAGGTTTTTTTTGTTTCCCTTATCAAATATTATTATTTTTGTTCTTTTTGTGTTTATAAATGTAAGCCATTATTGTGATATATATATATATATAAAAAATTGTTATTATTTACAATAAAGATGTCCCAAAAATATGTTTAAAAATATAACTAAATACTACAGATTATATACATTTAAAATTACAGCGAAGAAGTTTGCTGTCTAAAAGCACTGTAATAAATTCTAGATCTGTTAATTCTTATTGCAGTGTTTTTATTTTGTTTTTTACACTTTTTGACAGCTAGGATTGTTGTAAATATAATAATTAGACTTGCAAGGCTAAAAATTGCAATCCCGGCAATTATAAAAAACGTTGTATTCAGATTAAAAGATACTATATAATTAGTTAACAAATCAAGATTTTCAATAAATAAATCATTTTTTTATAATTGTAGGATTCTTTGTAAACAGCAAAGTGTGTGTATCGTTAAGGACTAATGGATCATGAAATGTCATTGTACTTTTGACAATTTCACAATCGTGTTTATATTCAGCGCAAAACATTATTTCTTTTTTTTTTAAAGTTACAGTAATATTCATTCTCAACAATATATGTGCACCTTCCTGAATCATAGAATCCAGTTTCATTTCCAAATCCATTTTTTGAAAAGTAATAACATCTGTTTTCATCACAAATTGGAAATGGAATTATAAGGTTTTCATAAAACAAATCATCATAATAATCCCACTGTAGAAAAAAACTGTCAGGTTGCAAAGCACTAATACTTAAAGGACTTATATGAATGGAAGGTAGGAAAGCTTTGGAAAGCACTGTTAAAAGTTAAAAGAAAAAAAACAAAGAATTGTAGAACAAGTTAAAACTCCTACATTAATTTTTCTAGAAAGGCTATTAATTACAGTGCGGAATCTATTTTTGCATTCAGCATCGAAAAATAAGCAATTATCGGAGTTCTCAATTTTTTTGGTAGCTCTAGGGGGGGGGGGTTCCAAAAATATCAAATGATCTTTAAATGGTTCCAGAATTTCTAATAAATGTTGATAAATATTAATACATTCTTGCAGTGCAAATGGTTTTAGGCATACATGGGAACCCCTTTGGGTTTTATGCAATTTTGAAGGGTACAAATTATTCCCGGAAATGAAAAAGATTTTTTTTTTATAAGACCTATTATTTTTAATTAATTTGTTTTTTTATTTTTTCTAATGAAATTTTCCCTTTAAATAAAATAGAGTCAATATTCAGCCCTTATTCTTGAATACATCTTGAAACTTGATTGCAAGGAGAGGAACCCAGGAGTAATATATCTTCTGTATAGGGCATGTTGATAAAAATGAAACGGTCACAGATATCTAGAAATAAAATTAAAATGTTTTTTTTTTTTTATGTATTTAAAACAGCAATTACATTTTTCCAAAGATTCTTTTTAAATCATGTGTGTTTAGTTTAAGTCATCATGTCCGCTAAAGAATTACTTGACAGATATTCTGAGTATTTAAACCAAACTAGATTTGACCCTACAACCGAGTCTTCTACTTACCAGGTTTATACCGAACGGAATTTAGTTGATACCAGTCCAATAGAGTTTGACACAACTATTCCAAAAAGAAGATAAAACTAGATCAATATATACCAGTGGAGACGAATATTACCAAGATCAACTGATTAGTAATATTGTACCCAATTTCAACGATTCAGAGTTTGATGCAAATAATCGAACAGACGAAGAAGTCAATTATATGATCGAGAATATGAAGCTGATTGGGATTCTAAAAAATTGGATTTATACAACACCAGTATGTTAGGGTACATTACTTTAAATTAAGTTTTATTTATTTTTCAAAATTAAAATTTTATTTTTGATTATTTCAATAAATTATAATCTAGACTTATAAACGGTCTACTATGATGCGGGACACCCTGAAGTTTATTTTAGTCCAGTAGAGGAGAGGGTGGGGTGGTCTGGGATGGGTAGGGGGGGGGTCAGGTTGTGTTATACCAGTCCTAAATACAAGGGATAAAGGGACCGGGTTTTTTTTTTATTAATNTTTTTCCTAGTACTTTTGCTTTAATCAAAAATGTAGGGTTTAAACATTTTAAATTAAATATAAGCCTTTCCCTTATACTATTTTTTAACTTTGCTGCAAAGGTTTCTTTTGGGTTGGCTGTATTGGTCCTTTAAAAATATGCATTTGTTTAAAAAGGGGAAGTTAAAACATTATGTTATTTATTAAGTAATAAATGGCCAGTTTATTTTCTCAATATATAGAAATGTAATACTTCCTATAGCAGAAACATATAATCATGATGCGAAACCCTCATATGTAAAATATTAAATCTCAAACTTCATTGATCCATTTCATTTAAATTTATTTTAATTATTATTTTGATTTATATATAATTAAACTAATATAAACTAAAAACCATTTTGTCAGAAATAAAATTATATAAAAATATGTTTGTTATTTTAATATAAATTAATATTTTAGGATTGTTATTCATCTGACAGAGTATCATTAAGTGAGAGAAAGATCAAGAAAATTCAGAGGAGAACAGGAAAACCAGATGACTACGATTAGATGACGTACCGCTCATTCAGGGTCTAACCGCAAAGTGGATATTGAGATTAAGTATTCAAGATTTCCTCTCAAATGTTTAACAGCTCATCCCATTAATTTCTTCTGAAGGAGAAGATACGTACAGCGCGTCCTTCAAAACATGACAGCTGGTAGACAGTTCTGAATGTCGTCCTCCATATACTGCTTCAGATCGTGAAACCTCATTCAATTTATTTCGTTTAAAGAGTCCTTTGCCGAGATATTTTTTGTTATAAAACCAATTTACGAATCCAGTTTAAACATCTAAAGGCTTTCATGGACTTAAACGAACCCAATAAGGTTCCTAGAATGCAGTACTGTTTGAAAAAAGTCTTGTAGTAAATTAGGTAAAAAATAAATCTTTCTTTAATTTATTTTCTGTTTTTTGTGATTATATTTTTTTTTTGAGAGAGTAGAGAGTAGAGAGTAGAGAGTAGAGAGTAGAGAAGACAGAGGAAAGAAGCTAGTTTTTACAATATTTATCAATGTGTCCTTGTTTGAAACAATTTTGGCATGTTTTAGTTTTAAAACAATTATTATATTCATGACCAGGTTTTTCACATATTGTGCAAAAACGTTCCTGATTTATACTGATATCTTCTGTGGTTTGAAGCATATTAAAAGTATTCGCTTTTGATTTATGGGTTTTTCCTAAATAAGCATTGATTTCAAGTTTGTATTTATATAATACATCAATTATATTAGGTAAAAGTGGGTGTTTTCCTTCATTTAAAGATTCAAAAGTATCGACGTAATCTATGAGTTTCTCAAAAATCCTTGTTGGAATCACATTTTCACAAGCGTGAACAAATATGTTTGCCTGCTCCTCAATGTCCTTCTGACTTAATGATAATAATTTTAATATATCTGTGGTAAAATCTTTTAGGTTATTAAATGATTTTTTATTATTCATTAATGCACTGAAAGCCTCACGTTTCGTGTAATCCCGGTCATAAATATTTATCAAGGTATTGTAAAAATCTTCTAAACTAGAAACATTATACGATCTTATTGCTGTTTTAACCTTAGCGGACAGTTTTTGATTTAGAAGAATTTCAAATTCATTTCTATTTACTTCAAAACCAAGACCTTCACAAATTTGATTGAGATTGCATAATAAATCACGGATTGAGAATTCCTGTGCATTATCAAACATGGGAATGTTTTGAAATATTCTTTGATATTTTGAAAGACGATCAATGTCAATTTTCTTTTTTGTAGAACTCAAGTTTTTTTGGAGAAATATTAACACAGTCTCGGCATTTATTTAAGCTCAAAAATATCTGAGAAGCGGTATTAGATTTATTATTTGTGTTATATTTGTCAAAAATATTCTTAACTATAATATCTAGATTATTACCGCAAATGGATTTTTTGTCCAATTCATTTGTAAAATCACTCAAGATACCAATCCTTTCAAGCTTATCTGTTTCATCCAGTAAAGGATTGTCATCATTTTGATTACTAAGGTCATCCGATGTGTTATATTTTTCCAATTATTCCTTTCTTTCTGAGCTAAACAATCTACTGGGACTACGGCCAATCGACTTCGATCTTGGTTTAAACATTTTAAAAGTTATCACTCTTTACTTAGCCCTAAAAGACCAAAAATCAAAAAGTTTAAATCTTCAACTAACAGTGTATCCACAACGTTCTACAGGATATCTTAAAATGATGGCATCCGCCGCTCCTTGTAATCTGTTAATTTTAGACAAAAACCAAAGATAAAAATTAAGCTTAACAAGTCCCCCAAAAGACCAAAAATCAAAAAGTTTAAATCTTCAACTAACAGTGTATCCACAACGTACAACAGGATATCTTAAAAAGATGGCATCCGCCGCTCCTTGTACTCTGTTAATTTTAGACAAAAACTAAAGATAAAAATTAAGCTTAACAAGTTCCCTAAAAGTCCAAAAATCAAAAAGTTTAAATCTTCAACTAACAGTGTATCCACAACGTACAACAGGATATTGTAACAATGGGTGATTTTGTTGATCTTTTACGATCAGCGATTCAAGGATCGTTTTAGATTGCTGAGATCATAGCTGGCTAGAGGCATAACTCCCCCCCCCTTTATACCCTTCGGTTGGACTTTTGAATCCTATTTTGAATCCTAACGGATTTATTTAAGTTTGCATGTGAATTCTATAAATAACCCAAGCCAAGCTGAAAGTTCCGTTATTCCAGAAGCACGGGGGCTGGGGGGGCTAGCCGGCCAGCTCCTGGGGAACTAGGGTTAAATGAGAGCCCAGGGTGGAGCGAAAGGGAGGGAGAGGAGTTAGTTGATCATCAGCTCCCTTAAACAGAGGTTCCCTTGAAGATTCCCATCACTCTGAAACTACTTCAATCCATAATATTTGATTCGTATAGTATCATCTTTTTAGTTTTTGTATCTTTGTAAATAATAAACTGTAAGTTAAACCGACTCGTCGAATATTTAATAATATGAGTAGTTGTCTTGATTCATTTTTCTTTCATATACAATATGGTGACAAGTTTAAAAATTGGAAGCCCAAATAGCAACACTCGATTTTAATAATATTCGGCGAAATAGTTTTCTAACATTTCGGTGCACCCTAACCGAATGCTAGAGTTCTATCGGTAAGCTTGCGCAAAACCGCGGCATTGAAAATAGACGCCAACTCAGTATACAGCATAGTTACCTGTTACTTTTCAAATTGTGAACATTTAACTGATAATTCTAAGGTAAAACGACATTATTTCTATTTTGTTTAATCAATTATAAGTTTATGAGTATGGCGCAAATATTTTCATCAAGCTTTAACATTTTGTTCGACAGATTGACGCAGTTAATTTGACACGAGTTAAGATAACATGTTAAGAACACAGACAGACAAAATGTTTTTTAATTTCCAACGTACTATTCACCCCTACTCCATTCTTATATCCTAGGATGGAGAACGATGTCCCTGAACAGCGGGGACCTGGGGTTAGACCTGATTGGTTTCTCAGCTGGCTAAGAGAGGTATTCTTACCGGTGTCGCGCGATCCAATAGCGTCCCAAGTTGAGCAGTTTGAAAACGCAGTGGAGCTGATTCCAAACATTGATGAGTCGGTTAAGAAGTCGTTAACCACAACCCTGTCCAGGGAAGCAAGAATCAACTGGCAAAAGCAAGATGACAAGTCGAAAGTGCAGGAACTGCTTAAGACTCAAACCCTGGTTATTGATGAAGCAGTGTCCCCTATGCCATGGAACGAGTTGACGGAGTCCGAAGCAAAGATTATCTCCCGAGTTGTAGAAAACATACAGCAGAAGGATTTCTCTACAAAGTCTCTCAAGTTCTGGTCTGTCCACTTCTCTGACGTGTTTGATAAATTCTTCATTTCAAGCAGGGTGGGCCGCATAGCTGTGATTTAAAATAGCTGTTCAACTAGCTTGAAACAACGTCTCCTGGCGCTAGATGTCGGTCAAGAAGCCCAGAAAGACTCCTACTCTTATCTAAACTTGCTGCAACTTATAACAACAATAGTTCACAGCCCTGTCTCCAAGGATGAAGCCATGATGAACATATACAAAGGTTTCCGTCAAAGTACTTCAGAGTTGGTTCAATCATACCTACAGAGAGTTCGCGATACGGCCTACGGGCCAAGTTAAGGATGGACAATGTCACAAGCGTCTCTCCTGCCTAAGAAGATAGTTGAGGGTTTATGTTCCTCAGAGTTAGCTAGACTGACAGCGTCTATAGTGATTTCTGTTCCGTTCCAGTGGAATACCCTTTGCGACTCAGTCATCCAGTTTCAGCAGCGAGTAAAATCGGCCCAGTCTGATCCAAATGTTAATGCAGTTCAACAAACCCAACCCAGAACTCCAGTCTGTTTCAAGTGTGGAGCATCTCATTATATGCGTGACTGCAGAATTGTAGTATGTAAGTACTGCAGCCAGAACCACAAGCACGCTGATTGTACAAAATTGGGTCAGAAGACATTCTGCAAGAAGTGTAAGAGCAGATACCATAACACTGAGGGACACTTCAAATATGTACCTGAAGGCATGAAGCTGAGACCTCAAGGAATAAATGGATAGAAGCTACATCGTTCCTAGAAGGTGCTGTATCAATGGACATGGATCATACAGGTAACCATTTTGAAAATACATAAATATGTTTTATGTTTTGATGAGCTGACCAGACTCACCAGTTGGAGCAGATAATGAATTCTTAAAATAAAATCAAGAATTATACATTCATGTTTTTAATCTTAAAAATCTGATTTTAATCTTTAAAAAATCGGATTTTAATCTTTAAAAAATCAAAATCTAATCTTTAAAAAATCGGAATTTAATCTATAAGAAATCGGATTAATTCCCTAAATAGAAAACAGCTTGCAATCAAAGTGGTCAACACTAACAAGCGTTTCTGTGGAAAAATAAGGAAAAGTTTATCATATTTGATCAGTTTTCGGTTTAAAAGGGATACTGTTATGAATCAGGATGCCCCTCTTTAAGTGGAAGGTCCCATTAAATTACGCATACAGTCTCTTTTATGAGTAGAGGGCAGGGGGGGGAGCTCTTTTCTAGGATTATTTCACTTTTCTTTTTATCACTTTGTCAACTAACCTGTAAACCCCACAAACAAGGTATACACCAGAAATTCCTCTAAAATTAAATGGTCATGAAATAAGTGTTCTGTACTTCCAAGGATACAAATAGATCCAGACTGCTATGAGAATTCTGAGTCGGCTTTAAAATGTTGCAGCGCTATACCCTCCCTGTACACTGTACAGTACTCCCAGTACAGTTCAAAGATATTCTTACAGTACAGTACACCTATATCATCCCAGTACAGTACACAGATATTCTTCCCATACAGTGCAATGATTTCTTCTCAGTATTGTACAGTACTCAGACATGCTTGCAGTACAGTACACAAAAATCCTTCCAGTACATTACACAGATATCTTCCCAGTACAGTACACAGATATCCTCCCAGTACAGTACATAGATCACAGATATCCTCCAAGTACAGTTCACAGATATCTTCCCAGTACAGTACAGATATACTCTCAGTACAGTGCACAGATTTCCTCCCAGTACAGTACACAGATTTAAATATGATCTGTTTAAACCTACTACTGTTATACAAAATTGTATATATATGAATATTCGTATAATTTTAACACAGTTTTATATCAATTTCTCGAGATAGGAACATCAGATAGATGTCTTATATTGTTCAACTCCTGAGATTCTCAGGTTTCATCCTGTACCCCCTTTTATTTTTCCTTTAAGAACAAATGTTATGATCAACATTGTATGTGTTTTAGCTCAAACTAAGAATTTGCTTATAAAAAATGTGATATGTTCCTAAAAGAAATCATATATAATCCCCCCTGGAATTGTATACAGGGAATTTAGTCATTTTTATGTCAAAACCATGACAAGCTGGGGCTGGGAAGGGAAGAGGTGCTACCAAATTTTGGATTTTAAAACATCTAAATAAAAAACTCTTGATTTTGAGTGATTAAATAATTGTTTTAAATCTATTCTTGAAAATCTGAATTTATGATCTAGATGGGCTATCTCTTCCTCCCCCAATTTTTAAGGGGGGAGGGGGATGCTTCTTCCTTCCCCTACAGCTGCCTCTGCTGATTATTACAATATTTTTTACTAACCTTTGATATTTTTCCTTTAGTATGGATAAAGAACTAAAAGCGAACAATTTATTGTGGATTCACAATCATGCTGTCAGGCAGTTCTAATCAGGCACTTCTAATCACATGCAGTCCAGCTAGTATGGCACTTAGAATCTGGTAGCCAGGCACTTCTTATGTCATTGACAAAATTAATATAGTGCTAAAATTGTAAAGAAATATTGAGAAAAAAAAATCGATAATTGTAAAATGAATTATTAACTTTGTTTTCGTTTTTTGATATTGTTTGAATAATGATAGTTAGATAATAAATTTGTAAATTCTTCAATACATAAATAATACCTATTCCTTATTAAATTTAAATGGACTTTTAATTTAAATAAGTGAATGCCTAATTCACAAAAAGAATGTTGATATGTTTGTATTAAAAAGTTCAGAAATTTTTAAATATTTGTAAAATTGGCAGTAAATCGAATAAATCCAGTGGATTTTATTCATATTTTCCATATTTTAATAGAAAAAACTTAAATAGATCATAAAGAAAAATAGAAACTCAATGACCTTTTTTTGCCAAAAGAATCGATAAAATTGTAAGTAACTTTGTTTTTCTTTGTAAAAACGGTAATAAGTTTTAGTTGTAAGTTTTGAAATCTTTAAAACAAATTGTTTTAACGAAGACAAAAGAGGCACTCTGAATTTTTGAAAATCAAAGAGGTACTACCATTTTAACTGGAAATTGGAACCAATGCACGTTGATAGAAAAAAGTTTATATTTGTGGCAGTACCTAAAGTGTATCTTTTAAATTATAAAAACTACTTACCGTTTTTCCTTTTTACACAGAAAAGTGTAGATGAAAATATGAGTTTAGCAATTTTTTTATGAAAGTAATTTTATCATTATAGTAGTTTTTATTTAAAAAATAACATTTTATCCTGATTAACAATCTGAAGACACTTTTTGATTTGACGACTTTTTTTGCACCATTTAAAAAAAACCTCCAGGAGAATGCTGATTAAATAGAAATTACAGGACTGAGACCTAGAAGTAACTAATAAAAAAAATTACATTTCCGTAATCATACAAGATTAGTTTCCTACATCTTTTAATGTACCAATAATTTATAGCAATAGAAAAATATGCGGGATATTTTCATTTTTAGAATTTACGGAAGGGTCAGGGGTGTACAAGCGCTTTAGGGTAGGAGAGGGGGGGGCTCCTTTTGTGCGCCGCATTTGTTTGTGCTATACCCCCCCTCCCACCCCCTAATAACGCTATTTTGACAAAAGTTATGATTAGTTTTTTATCTATATTTAAGAACATTGTATCTTTCATACCATATATGCTTTACTTGGTTTAGAACATATATTTGTTAATTTTATATCGGAGTTGTAAAGGAAATGAAATTTTGCCACAAAATCAAAATTAAAATCTTTATATCTGTGCAGCCTGATGTTGTAGATCTTAGATATTTCAAACAATGAGTTATGTTTTATTAAAAAGCTTAAGTTCCGTAATTCTTGAAAAATATTTCCCCTTTTCCTGAATAATATTTTCCCCAGAAAGAACTGTTTGCACGGAGCAGCAAAAAAATTTATAGGGTTTCATTTGCTGAATTTTTGGATCATCAAAAAGCATTTTTTTATTATTATTATTTTTTTATTATTGAATAACAACAACGAAAAATAAAGTAAAAATTATACAGTAATCTAATTAAATGGTTAGGAACATATTTCTCATAAG
This sequence comes from Eurytemora carolleeae, assembly GCF_000591075.1. Taxonomy (NCBI): domain Eukaryota; kingdom Metazoa; phylum Arthropoda; class Copepoda; order Calanoida; family Temoridae; genus Eurytemora; species Eurytemora carolleeae. The sequence goes on from NW_019398003.1 coordinate 37,008, forward strand.
AAATTTGTCAATAAATCAATGCTAAAATCGATTAATTCGTTTTCATTATTAAATTGAATTTCTTATTTTCTTTGAATTTATTCGTATATTCTTCAACATTAAACATTTCGAACATGAAAACTTTAATCATTTCTTTTCACAAAGTGATATTTCAAGTCTAAATAATGTTCAATTATGTTAATGTGTTCATAATTATAAGAATGCTCCTTCCTTTCTATATCTAAAAGATTGATATTCTAAAAAGGGGTTGTAAAGAAATACAATTCTAAATTCAATGTGAAACTTTTCTATACTCTGCTCAGGCTTGTTGTAATCTGAAAAATTTATGTCAGTTAAAATATTTCATATTACTACAATAAACTTTTAGTTTCTAAAAGATGAGCAGAGACACCAAGTGTTGTGATTTTGCAACTCTATTAAAAAGGAAACATGAAGTTCTTCCCATGATATCTCAAATATGTTACGCGTGATATTTACAAGAATTAAAATCTAGATATTCTGGCATTCCATTACTCATGATTAACACTTTGGGAATATGTGAGATTATGCACTGGCATCTTTGCCACAAGCACAACATGTGAAAAAACGACGAGAATTGAACTTTAGAATTATCTCAAATATATTAAACGTGATAATTACGAATATTAAAATCTAAAAATTCTGGCATTGCATTACTCGATTTTAACACGGTAGAAATATGCAAGATCTTGCACTGCCCAACAAACAAAACACAGGTTTTCAACGAGATTAGCATGATGGAGAACTGGTTGATAATTCACGTGATTAATTCACGGACCCTCCTTGTGTTATACTCGTGGTAAATCTACTTTTCACAAAACTGAAGATTCCTCCTGTGTACAGCATGGGTAAAAAACGCGAAAATATTCTTTGAAAATTCTCGTCGTTTTTTCACATGATGTACACGTAGCAAAATAAACCAGTGCCTATACCCCCGAAATTCCATGCAAAGCCTAAAATAGAGAAATCATGATTTATAATTATTAATAAATATTTGTGAAAGAGAAAAGATGATAGTTGTCCCTTTATTCCTAGTTATTAGATAAAGTCCCTGAGTCGAAACCATTATTGTAAACCGCGAGAATATCATTGTTTTCACCGAAACAGGATATTGACGGGTCACTCGTGTGAAATAAACCAATTATAATCTTGTGTTCTTCACGGGTTTTTGTTTGTTGGGTACTTTATTTTGCTAGGTGTACAACATGTAAAATAACAACGAGAATTTTCAAAGAAAATTTTCGCGTTTTTTAC
>NW_019398004.1:0-33746 GCF_000591075.1 Eurytemora carolleeae
AGATAGATAGATAGATAGATATATAGATAGATAGATAGATAGATAGATAGATAGATAGATAGATAGATAGATAGATAGATAGATAGATAGATAGATAGTGTATGCAGTCACAACATGACATCTCTTACTTCCGGTGATAAAGATAGACAGATAAAGATAAACAGATGCGATTCAAGAGAAGGAAAGATGGAAAAATAGATAAAAAATTTATATTAATTTTAAATTTCGAAATATTTTGTAATCTTGAATTCTGTATATTTGACAATGTCGTTGTGGTTGTAAGGAAAATTGTCTTAAAGATAAATCTTGATAAAAACAAAACCTTAAACTGTGAATCCAAGAGAAATCGGTTTTGTCTATGATTGAGAAAACTAGAGAAATCTAGAAACCTACCTTGAGAGGGGTTTAGATAATTTAAAAATCCAACACCTTCCGAACATATTTTATAGACTGAATTGAATCTAGATTTTATAGATGTATTAAATATCAATATTAAGTTTCACTCTGATGATAGTTTGAGACTGAGCTCCTATTAATCCTATTATTCTGAGAACTGTACATTTACCAGCAGTAGGTCACGCTCAACCAAGGTAAAAATAGGCAAATCAGAAAAAATATAGAAAATAAAGAATTTCCGATGTGCTTGCATGAAAATACTTTGTAGCGTTGTGAGGAAAATAAAAAAGACTTTGTCTACAGTAAAAATATAATGAATGGCAATTTGAAAAGCCAAAAGCAACGACATTTATTTAATGTTCAATTTAAAAAAAAAAATCTGATTTAGTTTAGTATGATACATTGTCAATATGAAACCTACCTGTCTCGCGGTCACTTTAAATTAAGAGCAGAGGGGTCGAAAGGTTCTTAGAAATACATTTTAAGGATTTAAGAGCCATGACATTTTATAGTCCGGACATTTCATAGTCCGGACATTTCATAGTCTAGACATTTCATTGATGGATATTTCATATTCAGGACATTTTAAAGTTAGGAAAAAGATTTTTGTCGGTTTATGAATATAAATTTGCTATGAAATATACTAAAGATACGTGAAATGTCTTATGTTAGGAAGTTTTATCTCCGAAATATCCGATATATGATATGTCCGAGCTAATATCATTTATCATTATGAAATGTTCCATATTTTGTAATCAATAAAATGCACATCAATGAAATTTCCTATGATTTAGTCATTTATGAAATATACTATGATTTAGTCATCTATGAAATTTCCTATGATTTAGTTATCTATTGAATGTCTTATGATTTATATATGAATAAAATGTACTATCATTTAGCTATGTATGAAATTTCCTATGATTTAGTTATCTATTGAATGTCCTATGATTTATATATGAATAAAATGTCCATTCATCTAGCTATGTATGAAATTTCCTATGATTTAGATATGTAAAAAGTGTCCTATGGTTTAGATATGTATGAATTGTCATGGTTTAGTTATCTATGAATTGTCCTAAGATTTAGTTATATGAAATGTCCTATGGTTTATTTATATTAGTTGACATAGAAACTCCGCTTTGATTGCAGTGTTGAGAGTAATTTGGTTTCGTTGAAACATACAACTGGAGATAGTTGCTTGGAGTATTGGCTTGATCGACTTATTGCTAGTGTCCGGTTGACATCCATAGCTAACCAGATCGCGCCCAGTAGTAGTGGCATTGCTAGATCACGGGATTGTAGCCGTGTGGATTGTGTCCCGTTGACATTGATCAATGAATTGCTAACGTGAGGTTTACACCGATAGATTACGAGATCGCGCGCAGTGGTAGTGGCATTGATTGTTGACGGGATTGTAGCCGTGTGTTGACATTGATAGTCAAGTGAATCTGAGTTGTACCTGGATAAATATGTTTCGAGAAATTGTTATGGAGCAGGCATTTACTACAGTAGGAGGAGGAGGGGGGTATATGGATGGGGAGTAGGTTGAGGGAGGTATATGGATGAGGAGTAGGAGGAGGGGGGTATATGGATGGGAAGAAGGAGGAGGGGGGTATATGGGGGGAAGTAGGAGGAAGAGGGAGGTATATGGATGGGAAGTAGGAGGAGGAGGGAGGTATATGAATGAGGAGTAGGAGGAGGAGGGGGTATATGGATGAGGAGTAGGAGGAGGGGGGTATATGGTTGAAGAGTAGGAGGAGGAGGTGGGTATATGGATAAGAAGTAGGAGGAGGAGGGAGGTAAATGGATGTAGGAGGTGGAGGGTATATGGATGGGAAGAATTAGAGGGGGTGTATGGACAGGGAGAAGGAGGAGGGAATAAAGTTTATGGATGTGGAGAAGAAGGGGGGCGGGGGTATATGGATGGAGAGTAAAGGAAGGGAGAGGGGTCGATAATGTATGTACTTTCCAACATGATTTGGATCACCCTGTATACTGTATATTTCTGGTTTGCATCTAATATTGAAACATCCCTTAATTGTATTGTGCTACACTTCTAAATTTGAATATGTCACGTCATATCTCGACCATGATGATTTGAAGAGCGAGGGGGGCATTTCCCCCCCATTGGTTTAATACACTCATCTTTGCACAAATAAATCATATTTTAGTCTCAAGCAATTGGTTTAATACACTCATCTTTGCACAAATAAATCATATTTAAGTCTCAAAACCTGCTTTTTAACAATAAGAGTAAAAAGAAGATAAAAAGATCTAAAACGCATTAGTAAAAGAACTTCCCACACAGGGGCGGCTTCAGATATATTTCAGGGAGGGGAATGTGAATAACAGTGCTGAAACTTTTTATTTCCCCCTGGAATTTTACACAATCAAACCCATGACAAGTTGGGGGTAGGGAGGGGAAATGCGTTACCAAATTTTTATATTTTTATAAAAATATTCATTTTGATTGATTAAGTGGTGGAGTGGCGGCGCAGGCAAAAAAAAAGAAGGTTTGATGGAAAAACATGAAGAAAAAATAAATGTTGATTTGTCTAACAATTTTACATTTTATAACTTTTTAAATTGAGATTAATTTTTATCATCCTACCTGTTAAGTTCATCAATAAAAGTTAGAATTGATTTCTCTCTTGTTTCTATGCTGGGCGATCCTGAGTTCAAGGGAATATATTTTCAAAAACACGATTCTCCCAAAATTGATAAATATTATTGTTTTCATATGATTTTTGCGTATTTATCATAAATTTTCCTGCCTAAATTGACTAGATATGATCCATGAGGAATAATTAGATGAGGTGGGAAGTTGTGCTGGACACACAATTCTTTAAACCTCGCCGCAACCTAAATTTATTTAATACTGATAAAACTCAATTTTTGTCTCCATTTTTATTTATTTTACATTTTTGCTTGTTGGAAATAAACATCAAAACGAGTAAACCAATTAGTCCCCTCTGCTGTCAGTGGTAATAAAACGGACAAAAATAGCCATATGACTCGCCTTCTACATAAATAAAATTTAGACTTTCGTATTTGAGCAATTTATACGTTGAAGCTTTCAAAACTTGTGTCGCCCATCTAGGGGTTTTATTCATTGGCTCACTGTTGTTTACAGAATACCTCTAAATCGAGTGGTTTAGCTGTCCAAGATCTCTGATTTCGTAGGAACAGTGCAAATGATTTTGCGTTCACGTCCAGTGCATTTTTTATTGCATTATCAACTCCACCGGCAGCTAAGCAAATATTAGTTTAAAAAATTAAAGATTTAATTGAAAAAACTTTAATTTTGAATTAAAACAAATTTGAAAAAAAATCATACGTAATCTGCTTCATGATGTTTCCCAGAACGGATCCATTAAATTGGAATGGATCCCAAGCTCTAGTAAAGTATAATTACCTGAGACATGACATCCAGCAAAATGTTGAAATGTTCGCTCAGCGACGGAACTTCCGTTAATTTGTGAACTTCCGGTTTTCCTGACATTTCCGGAAGAACTTCCGCCCAACTTAACTTCTTTGGTGATATTTTCAACAAGTGATGTCTTTTCTAACTTTGAATTTGATTTCTTCTGAGTTGGCTTTCTTTTGGTTTTCGTAGACTGGGCTTTCTGAATATTTAAAGATTAAATGAGGACAAACCTAATAATACCCCCCCCCCCCACATCGACCATGAGCAATCTCACAACAACCTTAAATCTTTAATAGAATATATAAAAAAATATTTATCTTCAGCCAAAATTTCAGGTTTATGTTGAAAATAATTTTGTATCTAAGAACATTTTTAAACTAAGTTCACCTTTAAATGAATACCTCCGTTGGTAGCGCTCTTCTCTGAGGAACCCCCAGTTGACCTGCACACAAACGGACTGGTAAAAAATGAGATTCTTTTTCATCAAATAAGGATAAAAGAAATCGTGGTAATTTCCTAGAAAACGATTTTTCGACCCGCCCCCCCCCCCCCCTATAAATTGTGTACATTGATCATGTGGGCGCAGCACCCAGCCCCTTTGCCTGTCATAGCCGCTGCGCTAGGCCACCTAGCCGCAGCGCTCGGCCCAGATATTGTCTTAACCTGGCCTATCACTAAAATAATAAAAAATAAATAATGGTCGTTTTACTGAAATCCTGTACATTAATAAGAAGGGGGGGGCCCAGGGGGGGTCCAAAAATCGTTCTCTAGGACAGACCCAACATCGTCAGATGCAGATGTATAAAAAACTCTTTACTATAATACAAAAGTGTTCTTGCTATAATATTTACCTTTCACTTTTCCTAGCGGGCATCTTCTGAATAGATGACAGACAAACATGTAAAAGTGACTTTAAATTCTGAAATGATTTGTTTCTGAAACATAATTCTAACTCATTTCTACACCTAATCTTGCTAATTAATTAATGGGAAAAACTTTATTTGTCAACAAAATTCTTGAAATCCAAAAACTTTAAACCAAACTCAAATGATGCTTTACTCACGAGGAATTTTACGGTATACATTTGTACGTGTTAGAGTCGTTAGAGGAGTTAGAGACGATTATGAAAAGAGTTATCGGTCGGTTTGTTTTGATAGAATATTTTCTGGCGCCACTTGCGCAAATTCTCCAATTTGCCGCTGCTTCCTTTAAAAGATATATTTACAGTCGTCTTTGAACGGTCTGAGTTCGAAATTTATGATTATAACGGGACTGTACAGGGTGTCCCACATCATATTAGACCGTCAACGGGTCTAAATTGCGATTTTCGGGACTAATAAGAAAATTTAATTCGAATAAATCAATTTGAAAAATAACATAAGGCTTATATAAGAATTTTCTTGCGGAAAATGATAAGTTCTTCGAGTATTAAGGGTTTATTTTGTCGTTAAAGATTAGAGATAATCTAATATGATATGGGACGCTCTGTAGTTTTTAACTACAGGGTGTCCCACGAAACATGACAATAGGAAGACGACTTGAATGTCGTCTTTGGTATTTGAATTTATTTGTGACATATAGTCTTCTATCTACTTTAACATGCATGATTCTGGAAACAATTATCACATAATTCTCCTAGCCCTGGCATTTCCAAAAAGTGGTCTGCGTTTTTTGTGCTTTCAATATATTACCAAAGATATAAAGAGTTTGGTTCAGATTTCAATTTTGTTAAATAAAAGCAAAATTGTCGAAATCTGAACGAAATTCTTCATATCTCGGGCAATATTGAAAGCACAAAAAAGGCAGACCACATTTTGGAAATGGCAGGACAAGGGAAATTTTGTGATTATTATCTCTAGAAATTTACTTCTATAATTAAGTTGACAAATAAACGCAGCAAATTATATCAAAAATCAAGACGACATTCAAGTTGTCCTGCATACTGTCATGTTTCGTGGGACACCCTGTATGACATTCATGACATAGGTCACGTACGTTAAGTAGTCACAGTGAATCCCAGATACATGAATACATGGACCGTCATAAGTTTTTCGATAATTCTAAAGAAACTTCTTTGCATTTTTGATTCAAGGTAAATTAATATAGCCCTGAAATATGCAGAATGCTATTTTATATTAATATTAAACTCATTTTCCCGCGGTATTTGACCTTAAACATGGTATGCGACATTAAAAAAACTCTTGCTATGTATTCATATATCTGGGATTCACTGTAATAGATAGGTAATAATTAAATGTATTGCAAAAATAAAATTGAGAAGAGAAGGAGACGATGGCAAAGAAAGGACAAGATGGAGTAGAGTAGGACCAGATGAAGTAGAGCATACGACGAGATGGAGTATTGTAGATCAAGATGGAGGAGAGTAGGACAAGATTAAGTATAGAGTTCAGGAAAAGATGCAGAGTAGGTCAAAATGGAGTATAGAATGACAATATAGAATATAGTAGGACCAGATTAAGTAGGAAAGGACAAGATAGAGTAGAGTAGGACTAGATTAAGTAGAAAGAAACAAGACGGAGTGGAGTAGGACAAGACGGAGTGGAGTAGGACAAGACGGAGTGGAGTAGGACAAGACGGAGTGGAGTAGGACAAGACGGAGTGGAGTAGGACAAGACCAAATCTGATTGGATAAGTTAGAAAAATTATTTTGAAGGAAAATGCTCGAAATTTTAATATAAGTTTGATAGATTTTTTTAGCTGAAGACAAATGTCATTTTTATATTTTATCGAATCAATGTTTTTAATGCTCTATGATGCCTTGTCATAAAGTTGTTACCACACATATGAATGATGAATATATTTAAAACTGAAAAAAAGAAGCGCCAAATAAAATGAACATTCAGCTCAAATTTAAATATTTCTACTTTAATGCAAGGTTATCAGACAAAATAGGCATTAGTGACAATTGGTGAGATATCATAGACGCGCTTTAAGAATCAATAAGCCATAGTGACTGCGATTTAAAATTTGCAAGCTCTCAAAAATCGATGAGAATTATGCCAATTACTTCAAAAAGACTACAGCTATAACAATTTTTTGCAATTCTAAGATGTACGTGTCTTGGGCTGCAAGTTAGAGCTAAATTAGTCTCGAGATTAACAAAAAGAGAGGATTAAGCATTGATCTCGATATCCACCATTCTAAAGTTTTCAGCTCAGGTTGCAAAGATATAGGGATTCACCATGAGATTGAAACTTTTATTATTCATAGAAATGAAAATTTAACGCCAACTTTTCTGCCACAATTTAATTTTCTACATTTTATAATCTTCTAATAGTTTGTTTATTAATATGATTGGGGACACATAATATATTTACTGGTCAATTTTAATTGATAAGTTATTTTTTTACAAGTTATTAGTAAAACTATTTGCTTTGTAACAACATCAAATAAACTAAATAATTGCTTAAATGACGTTTTCCTATTCCTCGGTTTTGGTTCTTACCGTACACAAAATTGATTCATCATCATGTCTTGAAACTTTAATTAATCTTTGAAATAAAAATTAACTTGCCATTTTGCTAAAATCTAAATTTTTACATTAAATAATCTTTTTAAAAATTTGTTAATTTACATGCAAGACACGTGGTACAATCTGAAAGTTTTTACAAAGGGTTTTATAGCATTTTTCAAAAGCATGTCCTAGCCTAGCCGCAGAGCTCTGTTCCAAGCATGTCCTAGCCGCAGCGCTCTGGTCCAAGCTTGTCATAGTCGCAGTGCTCTGGCCCAAGCATGTCGAATTGCTTCAGTGCTGTGGTCCAAGCATGTCATAGTCGCAGGACTCTGGTCCAAGCTTGTCATATTCGCAGCGCTCTGTTCCAAGCATGTCGTAGCTGCAAAGCTCTGGTCCAAGCATGTCATAGTTGCAGGACTTTGGTCCAAGCTTATCATAGTCGCAGCGCTTTGACCCAAGCATGTCGTAGCCGTAGTGCTCTGGTCCAAGCATGTCATAGTCACAGCGCTCTGGTCCAAGCATATCATAGTCGCAGTGCTCTGGTCCAAGCATGTCATAGTCCCAGTGCTCTGGTCCAAGCATGTCATAGTCGCAGCGCTCTGGTCCAAGCATGTCATAGTCGCAGCGCTCTGGTCCAAGCATGTAATAGCTGCAGCGCTCTGGTCCAAGCTTGTCATAGTCCCAGCGCTTTGGTACACGCATGTCATTGTCGCAGTGCTCTGGTCCAAGCATGTCATAGTCGCAGCGCTCTCTTCCAAGAATGTCCTAGCCGCAGCGCTCTGGTCCAAGCATGTCATAGTCGTAGAGCTCTGGTCTAATAATGTCATCGTCGCAGCGCTCTGTTCAAAGCATGTCATTGCCGAAATGCTCTGGTTCAAACATATCATAGTCACAGTGCTCTGGTCAAAGCAGGTCATAGTCGTAGCACTCTGGTCCAAGCATGTCATTGTCGCAGAGCTCTGGTCTAAGCATGGCATTGTCGCAGCGCCTTGGTCCAGTTTATCTTAGCCCTCGCACATGGCATAGAAAATGTCTAAACTTCTAAAAGGGTCCCGCAGAAATAATTTCATAGAGTGACTCAAAAGTACATTTTAAACCTTTGCCTGCTCAAGAATGAATGAAATAACCTTGATTTTCCATCTGAAAATTGATAACTTCTTGCATAGGTTTCTAGCAGTTAAAGATTGAACATGTTAGAATTGAAATTACGTCTATATAACGGAAAAAAATATTTTACATTTTTTTCACGGGCAACGCCGGGCTCTTCAGCTAGTATGTAATAAAAAATTTTGTTTTGAAAAAAGACCATTTTGAAAGTAGCTTCTTAGAAAGATGCAGTTAGAGAATGCCTTGGAAAATTTTTTACAGTGTCATTGTGAACATTTATCTAAACTTTGATAATCTGCTCTTCTTATTCCAGAGGTTATCTTCGAGGATATGGAAGTTGTCTTCGAGCCTTGACCAGTAGATTCAGGAAGAAGTCTCAGAATGTATTCGCTTCTATCTATTTCCTAAATAATGTCTTTCTTTTAAAACTTTGATAAATCAAGAGACGAAAAAGATAAAAAAAAGGAACTGAGTTTTTGCCACAATACGAAGTAAAATTTTCTCATCTTTGCAATCTAAATGGGGTAAACCTATGAAATTTCAAACTCAGACACGACGTAGGGATTATAGAAAATCAAAGTTTGTAACAAAAACTCAATTTCTTTGTGTGATTTTAACCATTTCATTTGTTTTTGATCCCGGGATTTCGTGAAAAGGGGTCACTGTACATATTAAACTTTACAATTCCTTTGATTTATGTTTATTGGACTATTATTCCTTTGATTTATGTTTATTGGACTATTATTCCTTTGATTTATGTTTATTGGACTATTATTCCTTTGATTTATGTTTATTGGACTATTATTCAAATTTATATTTACATTTACATACCTCAGATTTGATGTAGCACAATAGAATCAGTAAGCTGATAATCAGTCCAATCAGTCCTGACCGATATGAATATATTTTTTTTTCATTTCATCTGAACTAGATTATTAAAATCATACTTTTCTGAATGATGTGAGCTCATTATTCATTTGGATGATTTCATGATGGAAACACGTAAAACTTTTTTTTGTACATAAATAAATTTATAAATTAAAATGTGCTTGATTTTTGTAAGCTTGAATAAAAACATGATTTAATCTGCTGCCAAAAAAGTTGTTTAAGTTTTGTAAAGTGCCTCTACATCTGTAAAGTGAGTTAATTGAGATAATGGGGAAACATGGATTCGTTAAAAAATCGGTCGATTTACGCTAATCATTGACAAAAGGAACAAGGTTAAATTTATGCGGAATACTGGTAGAACTTTGCGATCTTCTACTCCTCTCATTTTCATTTCAGTGAGAACAGAAAACTTGTTTGATTGCATGTAAGGATTTTCTTTTTATTAAAGGTCTTAAGTAATAAAAGTTTGTGCATGAAAAAAGATAAAATAAAATTATCTTAATAATTGATGAATAATATAATTTTCCTAATGAAAGAATGATCCACACATACCCTTCCATCTTCTTGTTTAGCTATCCTATACAGTACAGTATAATCGTGCTGTACTGTACAGTACAAGCTAGAACAGTACAATTTTACCTGTACAACGTTCAAATATCTGCAACATTTAAGGTATAAGAATATGATTAAATATTGAAAAAAATATATATTGTTTATTAATGACGACTGAATAAAATTATTAGAAAAGCTTTTTTTTCAGAATCCAACCTTTTTATTTATCTAAAGTCTGTATATCATTCCTAAATTAAATATCTGAAATAATTAGAATTAGAAATTAAAGAGTTATATCTTAGAACTAGGGCTGGGAACGTTCAAACGGCATTAACGGAAAATTTTTAACAATCGTTAACGGTTCTAGCCGTTAATGGATATTGTTACAAAATTAACGGTGTAAAAAATTTCGATAACGGTTAACGGTATATTAAAGTATTTACGGCGTTGAAAAAATGTCCAATCTATGAAATGTCCTAGATATGAAATTTAGTTTAAAAAAACATATTTTAACGAACAACACTTTTATCATAAACTTTGTTGTTCAAAAATTAACGATCGAATTATTATTACAGTTTCTAATAATGATCACGATTTTCATTAGTTCACTGTTTATGTTTCCCACATTTCTACAAATATTTTCACCTGAAAGTGTTTAAATATACTGCGAGCAGGAGCTTAGAAACAGCTGTGCTCTTAATTTTATATTTATTAAATCAGGGGAAACATGAATTAGGGGCAAAATATTTTAATTCTGAAAAATTTCTGTCAAAAAAAATTAGTCGCCTTTTTCCCAACAGAAGAGAATGTTTCCAAGGTCTAAAAAATACTGAAATAATAAGGAAAACATTGACAAAAATATTTGAGAAAGCACAGTGGTTCTTCAGGGTTTATTTTTACTTTAATAACACCCCCCCCCATCCGTCTCAAAAAAGTATTGTCCCTAAAGATGAAATTTTTATTTTGCATAGATTTAATATTTCCAGATAGTGTAAAAAATCTGTGAGATTTTTTTCGGATATTAAATAGATATGTGCACAAGAGACATCATTAAAATATTTGAAAAATATTGATCTTTTTGTTTCTCCATTTTACTCTTCATAATACTAGATTTTCTTCAATACCGCAAATTATCTAGGGTTCCACGAATTTGAAAACTATAATAAACGCATTCAAAAAAATTTTTTTCGTCAAACATTTAAAAAAAAATTTATGTTTTTTTTCTTTTCACCCTGTAGAGAACTGTGTGAGATATTTTGAAGCTCTGAACGTATCCTGTATTTTAATGACCGGTTTAACTTTCATAAATGTCAGAATATTTTCTTATTTCAAGTCCACATTCTGCCAGAGAAGTGATTTTTAAACTCAAAAATCAAAATAAATCGTTAAATTTGATTTTACGACATCGACAATATTGGATTTATGTTGGTACAATAAGTTATTCATGTTAGTTTTGCAAATCTACAAGAGTTTTACAAAATCCTCCAAAATTCATAAGAATAACCTTTCAATATTAAGCTAACTTTTCTCTTTATAAAATCATTAAAATGTATAAATAAATTCCAATATATTGATCCAGTATATGTTTAATATTTGTAAATGTAATGTATATGTATACCGACCAATATTGAGTGAAATTTCCGTTTGATTTATACTTTTTTAATTTAAATTTTAAAAGATGGTGAAAAGCTCCTGCAGAGAAATATAAATATATAATAATTGAAAACTCATAAATTTCGTTCTAATAGAAAAGAGTAGAATGGCGTTGAAACATTACTATTATATTCTCCGTATTTAACGCATACGAATTTTCATAATTTGAATAAACATTTAAATGCGTATTCATATATTTAAATTATTCCTCCACCCCCCCCCCCCGGACTTTTTCTCGGGAAAAGGGTTTTAATCTTTTCTTTTGTATTTTTTATCACTGAAAAAGTGTTGGGTGAAAGGGATTGTAAGCGTAATTTCAAGTGATCCTCTATACAAAGATGGCAATGCCCGATTTACAACGGTAGCTTTGTCTGATCAAGTATGAATTAGATATCTATGTTTTGTTTAAATAAACTGTTTATTTTCATTTGCGGATTCTCTGCAAAAATGAATCGCACATTTCTCGATTATGAGAAGCAATGGAGAACATCACATAAATAAAAACTTTTCGAGTCAGAAAAACGACGTTATCTTTCATATTTTTGATCAGATTAAGGTTTCAAGGGTATCGTTGTAAATCAGACATTGCCATCTTTGCATGGAGGGTCATATATGAAATTACGGTTACAGTCCCTTTAAGTTGGATGAGAGTAAAATGATTTAGAATATGTCGATAATCATAAAAAAAATCTTGATATTACTCAATAAAGTATTCAAATCATTGAATAAAATACAAATAAAAATCTGAATATACGCTTTGCGTAATTTTATGGTAGGCGGGAGGGGGTTAGGTGTAGAAAAGATNCATAACCAGACCAAACTATACCAAACATAAACCCACATATATACCGCACCAAACTTTACCAAACCAAACCTAACCAGACCAAACTCTAAGAAACCAAACCTTACAGCACCAAACCTTACCAAACCAAACCTAACCAGAGCTGACAACTTATGAATGGAATATCCTTAATCCCGATCGGTTAATTAATCTGGAGATTAATAACACGAGGAGAAAAAGCATTATTTAATATGAAGCACTAATCTCGATATCCACCATTCTAAAGTTTTCAGCTCAGACCAAATTATACCAAACCAAACCAAACTTCAAGAAACCAAACCTTACCAAACCAAACCTATCCACACCAAACTTCATCAAATCAAACCTAATCACACCAAACTATACCAAACCAAACTCTCCTGTCTTCTGTCTCCTGTAAGACTAATGGTTGGTTAAACAAAAATGTTGCCTTTTCCCTTAATTAAGGGAAATATTTGCCCGACCCATTTTTAAGGACATTTTTCAGACATTTTAAGGACATCTCTAAGAATTGATGGTTTATGTCTTGATATGCGTTAACAGGAGTAAAGGGGGTGAAGTGGGGGGGGGGGGGGGGGCAATTTTGCAGTGTAAAAGTGACCAAATTTAAACATCTATTGATGGGATCAGTAATATGATATTCAAGGTTTACACGCTGATGCAACCTTATTCTCTCAAAAAATCTAAATTTTGAAAATACATACAAATCGTTTTCCCTTCTTATTTTATCATATTTAAATTTTGTTCTTTGTCGAGAATAAGATCATTCTGTTGGTTTTTACATTTTTTATATCTATTTATCTGCTTATTCTTCAAAATCTATTATTTCGTTTTTATATCTGTTGATCTGTCTATCTGTTGATCTGTCTATTGGTTTAGCTGTCTATCTATTGATCTGTATATTTGTTTAGTTGTCTATCTGTTTAGCTGTCTATCTATTGATCTGCCTATCTGTTGATCTGTCTATCTGTTGATCTGTCTATCTGTTGATCAGCCTATCTGTTGATCTGTATATCTGTTGATCAGTCTATCTGTTGATATGTCTATCTGTTGATATGTCTATTTGTTGATATGTCTATCTGTTGATATGTCTATCTTTCAATCTGTTTTGATAAATATTTTAAATTATCTGTCTATCTGCCTGTCCCTTGCGAGCATCGGCTTTATTTCCGGTTAAATCTTCTTCCTCCACTGTTCTGCCTTCCATGCTCTACTCCACAGATTAATAAAAATACGAGATAGGACACTGGATATCGTCTTTTCAAGATTTTATTTATGAAATTTTGTTCGCATAGAACAGGCTCTCTACAGAGAGAGAGCCTGTTCTACGCCGACTACGCGTAACCCCTTTGGGATTCTGCCTCTGGGTTATTGTGAACGAAACACACAAAAATCTTGGAAAGACGACATTTAGTGTCCTATCTGTTGTTTTAATTAATCTATGCTCTACTCATTCTATTTCCATAAAAAATTTCCACAATAATTCCAATGATAAATACTTATTTTAGAAAAATATCTGCGGTAGAGGTTGAACTAGCGGTTGAGATCTAGTCAAGACTCGAAAACGTAGTTCAGAATAAGAAATAGAATTAATTAAAAATTTGTCAAACCTCTAAATAGTTTTTTTAGGTAAGTAGTTTTTCCTTCAACCACTGGGGTTCAGGGTTTTACTTATATGTATTTGTTTGCTATTAAAATGTGTGTTATAAGCGGTTGAGGACAAAAAAATTTTATAAAAAATGTATTATAAAACTTATATTATAAAATTATAAAATTATAAAAAATGTGTAGGTATAAGTTAAAAAAGTAAATAAAGATTTATATCTCCAGAGGTTCAAGGCAAAAGAGCTTTACAAAAATCTGTGACTCCAGCTGTTGAAACAAAAATAGTAGCATTAAAGTAAATCTTTCCTCTGTCTCCATTCTTCACTTTAATCTTCCCTTTGTCTCCATTATTCACTCTATTCTTCACTATGTCTCCTATCTTCACTCTACTATTCCCATTGTCTCCATTCTTCAACTCTTATCTTCATTTTGAATTCATTCTCCACTCTAAACTTCCCTTTGTCTCCATTATTACTCTAATCCATAGTCACTGTGTCTCCCACCTTCACTCTAATATTTCTTTGTCTCCATTCTCTACTCTTAACTTCCCTTTGTCTCCATTATTACTCTAATCCATAGTCAGTGTGTCTCCCACCTTCACTCTAATATTTCTTTGTCTCCATTCTCCACTCTTAACTTCCCTTTGTCTCCATTATTACTCTAATCCATAGTCACTGTGTCTCCCACCTTCACTCTAATATTTCTTTGTCTCCATTCTCCACTCATAACTTCCTTTTGTCTCCATTATTACTCTAATCCATAGTCACTGTGTCTCCCACCTTCACTCTAATATTTCTTTGTCTCCATTCTCCACTCTTAACTTCCCTTTGTCTCCATTATTACTCAAATCCATAGTCACTGTGTCTCCCACCTTCACTCTAATATTTATTTGTCTCCATTCTCCACTCTAATCTTCACTTTGGTAATTTCTCCGTTCCGTGGGAATGATTCTAATTCTAGAATTCTTGTTCATGTGTTAACCCCTTCATAAGTTTAATTTCCTTTTGCCCCCCCCCCCTCCCTTCCCTCCTCTCATTTTACCTGAAGATTAGGAGCAAAAGGTCAAGTAAAGACGAATAATCCGTCTAATATTTGGAAAAAATCCTCCAATAAAATTATGATTAAGATTGAGGGTAGGAGAGGAAGGGGGGGGGCGTGTTGTTTATGTCCAACATGACAGTTCAGAATTAGAGAACAAACTTGACAGATTAATCAGGGGTGGGACTTATGAGCTTGAGAAGAGAATGAAATCAAAAGAGAAGAAAGCCAGAAAAATTAAAATTGAATATTCAGATAAAGAAAAATACCTCTAACCTTAGATAAAAACATAAAGAAGTTCTTTTTTCATTCTTAACCAAATAGAAAGCAAAAGTCTTGTGAACTTTGAAAGAAGAGAAATTCAAAATTAATGGAGAAAAACAGGAAAGAACGAATTTAAATACTTTTTTCTCTTCTTTTCCTTATCCCATCCTGAAACTCTCTGTTTCTTTTCCCAGTCCCTTCCTTCCCACCTCCTCTCCCTTCCTTCCATCCCTTCCCCCCTAGAGGAGAAATCTANTTTAAACAGAATTTTAAAAAAAATGAAAAATACAAAATTATGCAAATGAAAAAAAATAAAAATTGAGAAATAATCCATGAGAAAATCATACAGGACAAAAAATAGAAAGGAATTGAGTCGTTGCCACAAACTCAAATTTTCTAATACTCATATATTTGCAACCTGATGGTGTAAACCTTTGATATTTCAAACATAGATTATTTGATCTAATAGAAAAAATAGTTTGAAATTAGAGTTTATGACAAAGCTTGGAAAGGAACATCTCCACTAAAACACCAAACCTCTCCCAAGTCCCGTATATTGCTCGATTTAGTTATTTCCTTTTTACAGATATACTTTAGTAAATTATATCATAACAGTATTTACATTTCTGTTTAATTGAAAACATTCAATTTGAACATTTGAATAAATAAATAAGTACAAAACTCATTGTTATTCCGCTGTGTAAACACGGATTAGTTTTCCAGACAGAATCGATTTCACAAAAAGCAAACGTGCACAAATCCGCAACTTTTTCGCAGGGAATGATACGCGGTGGATACGCAAATTCTATGAACAACGAGTTCGCGGATTTGCAATATGGGTTGAGCTGATTATCTGACAAAAGAAATCAATAAATATTTGAATATGTAATATGTAGTTTTATCTTTTTCCAATCAGATTTTAGGGTTTGCAATGCAAAAAATCATAAAACTTTTTTGCACGGCTGTTTTGCATGGTTTATAATTTGCTATGACACTAATATAATTTTGAGCAATCAAAGTCAGAGTCAAATAAAAAAATGAACGATTTTACATTTCCCAATAATATGTACTTTAAAAATGTTTTATTCTAAAGTATTCTACACAATAATATGTACTTTAAAAATGTTTTATTCTAAAGTATTCTACATAATGTATGAACATTATTTATATAATATCACATCATAAATTTAAATATAACCCAGGGTGTCCCAAAAAAACTATATTTTTGTTACTAAAGCTCTTATCATAGTTTGATTTTTCAAACTATCATAACTTCCTAAACTTTTCTGCTATGAAAATGCGAAAATCAAACTATCACTATAACAGCTCTATATTACGTACATAAAAGAGCGTTTTTGTTAGACACCCTGTAATGTAGAGATATATATATGTACTACATTTAAATTGCTACAATTTTAAGTATGACCATGAAATTACAGTTTTTACTTCATTTTAAAACCTTGTTGTTGTGAATGATTTTTTATACATATTTTGATTTTTTTTTTAAATTAGTGAATTCCTGAGGTTAAGTTCTTTGATATAGAATATATTAGTACATTGCTAACAAATTATAATCGCGATGGTTTATTGTACGATGCATATTACTGGAGTTCCTATTGATGTTTCAAATTTTATCGGTTTCAAAATAAAAACCTTTTTTGTTTAAGTCAAACGTTGATTTTTCTAATTTGTAAAAAAAACATTATTTTTCTTCAAAAGATTGATTGATTTGATAATTTTTAATTTCAAGTTTAAAAATAATTTATTTTTCGAACTATTGTTTTTTTTCTTTTACTTTTTTCCATCTTTTGTAAACTGAATGGAAAAATTTAAACCCTTCAAAATTTCGACGTTTTTTTCAATTTATATTTTGAAGCTGTGTCTACTCCGGCCTGAAATTCATTAGTTCCATTCATTGGATGATATCCTGACATATTGTTTGAAGACCCCCAGGGGGGGCACTAACCCCCCCCCCACCCCCAGGGTCATACTTTCAATACCCTCAACCCTTGGGGCGTATACCAATGGTGTTTACGGTCCAATAGATTTTGATACAGAATAATTCGAAATGAGCAGGTATAGAGGCGAGTATAGAGGAGTATGAAACAGTATGGACCAAACTACAAAGAGAAAGGGGGTTAAATGTGTCAAAGCTATGATAGATTTGTATTTTGATGCAGATAGATAGATAATATAAAGTTAGATAGACAGATAGATATTAGATAGAGTTAGATAATAGAATAATATTATATATATACATATATAAATATTATATAGTTAGATGGGTATATACTAGATAGAGATATAGATAGATATATAGAAAGAAAGATAGATAGATAGATAGATAGATAGATAGATAGATAGATAGATAGATAGATAGATAGATAGATAGATAGATATAGATAGATAGATAGATATATAGATTGATAGATAGATAGATAAATAGATGGATAGATAGATAGATAGATAGATTGATAGATAGATAGATAGATAGATAGATAGATAGATAGATAGATAGATGGAAAGATAGATAGATAGGTAGATAGATGGATGGATGAATGTATTTAAGAATTGTTCTCTAGAATATATAGGGTTTAGGAATCTACACTATACAGTATACATTCAACCAATTTCAGGCATCTGTCCTTCTTTACCCCTACACTTCTCCACAGATAGGGTTTCAAGCGAAATGGGGAAATCGTTTCGCGAAAATTTCGTATCGTTTTCGCTTCCTTTCGCAAAATTCATTTTCGCGAAAAAAAGAATTTTTCATTTTTTCGCCAAAGTTTTTCGTACGTTGGAAACTCTATCGCAAGGTGTAGACAGGGAGATCCAATAAAAATAGAAATTAAGTAAATTTTACATAACGCAAAACATTAGTAAAGAAAAATTGCGCTATACATTTCTTAAATAGTTTTATTTTGTGTTCTAACGTGTCTGCTAACTTCAAGACTTAAAGAGATGTTTTAATCGTATATATAAATTACATTATTGTGAAATGTGTTTTAAACCAGTCATGTAATTTTTTGACGTGAAAAGGTTAAATTAAGTTTTTTCTTCTCTAATTTCCCCGCAATTAAACCGCTGAATAAAAATGTACATTTTGTTTATACAAAAAGGAGAATTTTTCTGATAACAGTGTGCAAAATATTTTTTTTGCAGTTTCACCGCCTGTTTTTTGATAAAAAATTATAAAATTATTTGTAAAAACTTGTATTTTATTCTCAAAAGTTTATCATTTACATCGTTGACGTTATTTTTTACCCCTTTTTTCGCTACAAAATTAGCCTCCCCCCCCCCCTCGTCTCCTCATCCACCCTTAACTGCCAATACTGCAACATTGATCACCCTCGACACTAAATCTCCGGATTTGGCTTCTGTTAGAAAAAAATAATGGCCGAACATTAAATGTCCCCCTTTTAAAGCCAATTACAACAAGGTCTACGATTTGACTTATTACCGGGGCGGGGGGGTCGGGCCCCCACAGAAGGCAGTGTTTATAGTGGAAGGGGGGGGGAAGTTAGGTTATTATAAGTGACGTATTGGGTAAAGATGAGTAATTCAAGGCAGTTTATCAGCTATTCAAACAGCTATGCAGAAACCTTACAAAAAGTGTAACAAAAAACTAGATTTAAAAAATGTAGCAAACTTTGGAAAAAGCTAATATTGGAAGCTTTTGAGTTGAGATAAAAGGGAGAGTCAACGCTACAAAAAAGTTTTATTTCAAAATATTCTAATTTTGCACCTTTTCCAAAATTAAAACGTAATTATTATTAATTTAAAATGAAATTCTTGAAAATTGAAAAATTATATTTTTAACATTTTGTTATGATGGATATTATGCAGTCAGACAAACTTGTTTCCAAAAAAAGTAGGAGGGTACTTAATACCAGGGTAATCGTTCATTAGGCATGCTTCATGTGCCGACATTAGGCATGCTTCATGTGCCGACATTAGGCATGCTTCATGTGCCGACCCCCCTCACCCATCAACCAACCCGATGTGTATTCTATTCTAAAATATCGGCTCAGCTTTTTTGCCAAATACAAGAAATCTCCGGTTTCAATCACGGTGCGCCATTTTAATTTTTCAATCTCGTAAAACCAAAAAATACACAATTCACGCTGGGTAATGAGTTGTAATCTCTGTTTATATTTTTTGTCACAGATAGATTCCCTCTCCTGTAGAAATAAAAATATTGAATTTCTTCTATATTTGTTTTGAAAAAGTGTTGTATGGTTGGATGACAGCGAAGTTTTCACGACTCCGAGGCAGAGTCTCATTTGTCAAAAATACGGAGTTTATTGACTACCAAACTAAATATGTAAATATTTACTATTTGTTATAGAATGAAAAATGATCAGACCCAAGGGATAATAAATCCCCCCCCTTTCACCGGTTTATCCTTGCAACCCCTTTTTTACCCCCTCCCTCCCTCCCCCCTGATCATCTTTTTTCACTGGAGGATGAGAAGAGAAAATCATTTGTAAACAGACAGACAAACACCCAATCAAACGGACATACAGATCCAATCTACAGGGTTACCCATCCAAAGACAAATTGGAACTCTTCAAAGGAGTTGAGTCTTTGCCACAAACTCAAATTTACTAATCTCTATATCTTTACAACCATAATGATGTAAACCTTTGAGATTTAAAACTAGCCAAGACTATTAGATCTAACCAAATGCATAGTTTGAAATATCAACGGTCTGCAACCTCGGGTTGCAAAGACACGTGGATTTGTGGCAAAAACTCTGTCTTCTGCCTTAAATACAAGAAATAAGATTAATTAAAATGTGTAAAATCGTCTTTGAGGTATTGTGAGGTTCCATCTTTAGTTCGATAAAAATTTGACAAGGACAATTTTAACTTTTCAAATTCTCAATAGATTGTGAGTTAAAGGCTGTCATAAATAAATGTTCAAAAGCTTTCTTAGATATAGAATGTCCCAACATTAACAATCTTTGGCTCGGTATTTGTTGAAGAGACGGAGCTCACTAAAACTTTATGTTTAAAGAGTATTTAGCTCACTAGACAATTTACATGATGCTTTTAACATTAAGCTCAGATTTCAACATATTTTAAATAGAGAGAGAGAGAGAGGCGGAAAACTGATGAGGAGAGAAGGAATGAGAAGGAAGGAGAAAGAAGGAGAAAGAAGGAGAAAGAAGAAGACTGGAAAATGCGAAATGGAAGGATTAAAAAGACTGGAAGAGGGGAGAAAGAAGATTACAAGAATAAGTGAGAAGAAAAAGTACAGGAAGAGGAGAGAAGAAAGAATGTAAGTAGAAGGAGAAGGGAGAAGAAAGAAGAGGAAAAAGAAGAAGAAAAGAATACTAGAACAGGTGAAAAGGAAGAATGCAAGAAGAAAGAAGTAATAAGAAAGGAGAGGAAGAAGGAAGGAGAAAAAACAAGAAGAGGAAGGAGAAAGATGAGTCAGAGTAGAGGAAAGGAGAGGGAAGAATGCTGAATACTGAAGAGGGGAGAAAGAAGGAGAAAGAAGAGTGGAAGAATTAATGAGAAACAAATGAAGAATAAATAAGGCAGAATGGAAGAGGTGAGAAGAAGGGAGTAAGATGAAATGGGAGTAGGGAAGATTGAAATGTTATAAATATGAATTTGCGACAAAACGTAGAAGAAGAATGGAAGAAAGGAGAAGGATGAAGACTGCACAAGGGGAGTAGGACGGAAGATAGGAAGAGCAGAGAATGATGGTCGAGAGAAAGAGAAAGAGGGGAGAGAAAAACAGGATTGAAAAGAGAAATAATTAAGAAGGTAGTAGAAAGAATCGTAGAGAGATAGGAGGAAAAAGGAGAAGAAAAGACGAAGATAAATAAATAAATCGAAAGAGCAATGAGAGATGGGAAAGAGTGAGAGATAAAGGATTAAATGAAGAATTTAATCTAGAACACTCCTTGAAATCTGCGTATACGCCCTAACGAATAATTTGAGGAGGGAGACGCAAAAACTGGAGATGAAGCGTAGAATTTTTAATTTGTATGCTGCAGCCTGCAATTATGTTTTTATCAGAGCTTCCGAAACAGCCCGGCTTAAAATCCAGAAATTTGATCTGTTTTGAAGGATAAGAGAGGAGAAAAAGACACTTTTTGTGGAATTAAAAGAACCCCTTTCGGAGATACCATGGATCGCTATTCGCTTTTTGTACAAAACCCTTTTAATCAAAAATCTCTTAAAAATGAATCTTTAGAAAAATTATGTTTTTTATCTTTTATTTTTCCTTTCATTTTCAAATCTGATAATTGTAGTTTTATGTAAAATATTTGTATCTAATTTCAAACTCATAAATAATATTTTCAATAACTCTTTCATTCTTCGACTATCTTTATGTCACCAGAGCTAGAAGGGAGGGGAGGGGAGGAAGGGGGTTGCACAGGGGAATGGGAGGGGGGGGGGTATTTTAATATTTATATATTCAAACCCAACATATAGAGTCAAAATAAATATTTATTTTAAAACCGAAACTTTACATATGTTTTATATTTAAGTTTCATAAAACCGTTCAAAAAATACATTTAAAAAAGCGTTAAACTTTTCGTTTTAAGAAGTTGAACGTGTTTAACGAGTCCATGTACTGTTTTCAAGAAGAAATTACCGAATTCTCTTTAGTTATGCACTATTTTTAATACAACATAGTTTTAAAGACCAAGTTTTCTTCCTGCATCTAGAACACTGATATATTAATTACTAACTCAATGTTAGGGATGTAAAAATGCATAAGATATTTCTGATAGATATTCCTAACATCAACATATTTTCGAAAAAATTTTCACAATTTCGAAATAGTTTCGATTAGGATCAAAATCTTAATTAATATAGTTTCAGGGTTTCAAAGCTTATTAAAAAAAAACACTTAACATTGTCACGGATTTTTTTTAACGGGCCGAAATTGGATCATAAAATTTTGGAAAGCTTGAAAACTTTTTTGTCCCCAAAACCAAGTTTGGTTCAAAGTTTTTTTAATGCCAAATGTGGACAGTACGTTCTGTTCAGCCCACCCTGGAGAAAATCATAAATATTCAAATTCTTATTTTTCAGAAAATAGAAAATAAAATTTCAAGGAATTTTTCGAATTTGTATTATTTAGTCGGACGTAATGTTGTATATGATGCTATAAGCGTGTGCTGGTCTAATTATAGGGTTCAACAAATATGTAATTAAGGTCATTAAAGGATTATTAATAACAGCAGGAGCATATAATTAATATTAAAGGCATAATAGATGCATAATTAGCGGGTTTAGGAACGTACCAATACGCTTACTATGAACTATACTACTGTAACATACAAAGGGTTAAATATAACATTTAAATATTCTTTAAGATAGGAATTTTTATACTTTTCAAAATGACGGAGACAAGTATTATTCAGCGATTATTTTAAGATGCAAGTGTACATTTTTATAAAGATATTAGAGGGTTTGTATGCATAATTTTAAGATATTGGTGTTAATATATTTTTTAAAACTGGTTATTTTTAACTCTGTGACCAAAGTAACTTGTGCATTTCTGCAGCAGGCAAGTAATGTAGGAATTATCAGAATTATCAATTCTTTCTAGATACCGTTTGTCGTTAATAGGTTTTTAGAGGGTTTTTAGACATAAATTGTGCATTGTAAGATTTCCATAATTTTTTCTTAAAATTCGAATTCCTCAAGTCGTTTATACACTGTTTATTATTGCTTCTATATATGTATATATCTGGCTTGTCAAAACGGCTGAACCGACCGGGCCCAAATGTTCACATGACCCTAGGGAAAGTTAATGGCAAGCCATAATTCATTTTCTTCTCTTTTAGAAAAAAAAACTACCAAAGAAAAATCCGCAATCTTTTTTCTTGTTATTTTAAAATGTAAGGAAAAGAAAGGGTTGCAGATGTCGAAACAATCAGAAAAAAAGTTCAAATGATTAATTAAAACTGGGGCGCGACGCGAAACATGACAGTTGGTGAATAGTTTAAAATATCTTCTTCATAATTAGTTAAGTTGTTTGATACTAAAGAGAATGAGACAAAATATTATATCGCAATCATATTATAGTAAAATATCATATCGCAATCATATTATAGTAAAATATTATATGGCAATCATATTATAGTAAAATTGATTTCAAAGTAAAATGAGTTTGAGGAAAAGATGTTTTTTAATGAAATAACCTGCAAAATATCATATCGCAATCATATTATAGTAAAATATTATATCGCAATCATATTATAGTAAAATTGATTTCAAAGTAAAATGAGTTTGAGGAAAAGATGTTTTTTAACGAAACAAACTGCAACATGTCTTTAATATCCAATACAATATATGGAAGAAGACATTCAAAACTATTCACCAACCGTCATGTTTCGCGGGACATATTTTGCGACATCAAACCATTAAAATTTAGAATAAATCTGGTTCTAAAGCTTACAGAACAAAATTCCTTTGAAAATCTCGTTTGTTCAAATCCTTGTATAAACCCAGGCTGCTTAAAATTCATCTTAAAAAGCTGTAAAACTAACAAACTACAATTTTAGACTTTAATTTGAAAAATATTGATTTTATTCTGAGATTTGAAATCTATTCGGTGCATAAAAGCGAATGGTCCGTAAATGAAAGAGGGGGAGGGGGGGGATGGGACCAGGAATGTTTATGTCTATTCTCCCCCACTATTTCCATATCATAATTCACACCCCTTATGAACATTAAAGGGTCATTTAGGGTTGGATGAGCGTGAAATTGTTGAATAATTTGCAGAGCTGAGTAGTTTTATTATCATTTTCAAACAGAATACTAGACAAACTTTTATTAATATTTTACTAAATTACCAACATAGTATTTTGAACTTTTGAACATAGTATTGCAATAGGATTGACCATCAATATATACACTTTGCAGTCTGCTTGTCTGGCTCATGACTGTGTGTCTTTTTGTTTGAGTCCAATAAAACGTTGAAAAGGCTGAACCGATTAGGCCCACATTTTAGGTGCCAGAACACCGGACCCCCAGAAAAGTTTAAGTTTGCTGTACAATAAAAACTTACAGCTTGAAAAAAAACTTTGACTCTTACAATTTTTGAAAATTACTTAATTACAGAAAAATTATTGAATATTTTTGTTGAATGGAGTACGATGAAAAAAGCAACAACTAAAAGCTTATAAACTGTTATTCTCTAGACCTGGTAATACAAATTATAAAAACTATTCTAAACATATCCAAAAATTAAGCTTGCAAAAAAAATGCCTGTTTGAGCACTTCACAGTCGTTATAAAAACCAACTGCGACTTATTTCATTTCTGACTGACTTTTAAAGATACATTTGACCGATTCTTACTTCATTTATAAATCATTGATCCTTACTCCCTTTTCTTTTTCGTGACTTTTTTTCAAGTTACTCATTTCTTTTTCCTATAGATATTTAAAGTCTCTGAATAATATTTATCAATCTTTTTCACAACTATTTTTCTTTAATCCCAGAAAAAAACTTCGCTTTCATCAACAAAATAAAAAATTAACACACTGAACTATAGACAGAAGAAGGTCAACTTGCGATACTACTGAGTACTGGTACGTGATACTACTGAGTACTGGTACGTGATACTACTGAGTACTGGTACGTGATACTACTGAGTACTGGTACGTGATACTACTAAGTACTGGTAAGTGATACTACTGAGTACTGGTACGTGATACTACTGAGTACTGGTACGTGATACTATTGAGTACTGGTACGTGATACTACTGAGTACTGGTACGTGATACTACTGAGTACTGGTTTGTGATACTACTGAGTACTGGTACGTGATACTACTGAGTACTGGTTTGTGATACTACTGAGGACTGGTACGTGATACTACTGAGTACTGGTTTGTGATACTACTGAGTACTGGTACGTGATACTACTGAGTACTAGTTTGTGATACTACTCGGTACTGGTACGTGATACTACTGAGTACTGGTACGTGATTCTACTGAGTACTAGTTTGTGATACTACTGAATACTGGTTTGTGATACTACTGAGTACTGGTACGTGATACTACTGAGTACTGGTACGTGATACTACTAAGTACTGGTTTGTGATACTACTGAGTACTGATACGTAATACCACTGAGTACTTAGTGTTACGACTTTGTGACCATGAACATCTTTTAGCTTTGATTTTACGCACAAGCATGAAAAAAGCAAATTTACCCGGTTACGTATGAAAAATTTAAAACATTTTTGTTCTTTACAACAGAGCTTCTTCAAAAGGAGTTATAATATCGAAATCTTACGTGACACTTGTATGCCGACTCCATTAGCGCCTGATCCAATTAGGGTTCAGGCATGTGTTTGTTGTCTATTCTGAACCAATAGAAATTGCATGGCAGTATCATCTATCTTTCTATCTATCTTATTATCCAATTAGAGATGCATCCTTATATTGGTGCTAACAGTATAATTAAAAATATTTACTTCCACTGAAACTATAGTTACGTTCACTTTAATCTAGTTTGGCGTGTAATCTTTATTTAGTGTTGTGTGAACATATTCATAAGCAGTGCAATAATGTATGCAGTGTGCACAAATAAATAAATTACCCCAGGGGGGGGAGTGGGTCTGTGGGGAGGGGGATAAAATTCCCCTCAGACCCTTCATTATCCCCTTCTAACTACCTACCCTAGTTAACAGTAATATATTTTCCAAAAAGAGACGTTTCAAATGACTGGATCGTAGTTAATATCGATTCTGATAATTTTTATTAGTTTACGAGCGCGCTGGAACTAGACTAACTAAGTGCTTGGGAGCAATTAAATTTTGATTTATTTGTATTATGAATACGCGCACTGCGCACACTTTAACTTACAGGAGTAGATCTAATCCTTTCCCCCGTAGATAGAACTAGGAGTATGGATATATATTGGGACAAATGTAAAGGATTAGCGTACATCATCACACTATACACTATACACTATACACTATACACTATACACTATACACTATACACTATACACTATACACTATACACACACTATACACTATACACTATACACTATACACTATACACTATACACTATACACTATACACTATACACTATACACTATACACTATACACTATACACTATACAGGGGTGATTTCTGAAAAATATTCTCATTTAAGCAAAAATAGGTTTTCAATAGAAAAAAACTTCACAAAACTTTCAACCAATCTTTTCTGTTTATAGAGAGGGATGAACGGTTCACTATTATAGTCTTTTCCAGAGCAATATTTCATCGTTAATTAAAACGGTTCTGAGAAAAAACCTCCTTATAGTTATACCTTTGAACTCCGAAAGCGTAATGCATATTTGATGTTTGTACTATATGATTAATATAATTCTATTTCAATTTTTTATATTTAATATATTTATTAAATGACTAAATAATTGAATGGAAATATGACATTGTGCAAATCTTTTTCTTTCTAAAGATAATAATCTGTAATAACTTAATTTTTTTATTAAAATTGATGTGAATTATTTTTTATACTTAACTTTATAAATAATTACTTTTTAAAATGACTAAAAATAGTTGAATCAAAATTGTTGAAAACTTGTTCTCTGAAGATTTAATCTCTATTGAGTTCAACTTTATATATACTCCTAGTATGGTAGTCGGCTAGGACTCAGAGTTGAACAGAAATTATGATTAATTCGATACACTCAGAATTTTAATAAGGGGACTAACTCATAATAAACATACACACACAATCTAAACAGACAAACTCAACTGAAAATAACCAAGTAAATTTAAATCAACATGAAAAATAAAAAAAAAATTTGAGAGACCCATAAATTATGGAATAGGAAGACGACATTTAAGTAACATTACAGTATCTGGAAAACCAACTTATTAAGAATAAAATAGGATTGCTGTATTTCATGTTCCTAAGACTATTTCTATTCTAAAGGTTTTTGGGCCCCACTTGAAAAGAACAGATAAGTTCATATAAACTAAACACTTTACAGCCAAATTTGGAATACAAAGAAAAACTTTAATTAAACAGACAAACTTTAAGTAAACAGATAAGCTTTAAGTAATCAGACAAACTTAGAATAAACAGACAAAATTTAAGTAAGCAGACAAACTTCAAGTAAACAGAAAGACTTTAAGTAACAGACAAACTTTAAGTAAACAGACAAACTTTAAATAAGCAGACACACTTTAAGCAAACAGACAAACTTTAAGTAAACAGACGAACTTTAAATAAACAGACAACTTTAAATAAAAAGACAAACTTTAAGTAAACAGACAAACTTCAAGAAAACTAACAAACTTTTAGTAAACAGACAAACTTTAAGTAAAAAGACAAAATTCAAGTAAAAAGACAAACTTTCAGAAAACTAAAAAACTTTTACTAAACAGACAAACTTTAAGTAAACAAACATACCTTTAGGAAACAGACAAAGTTTAAGTAAACAGACAAACCTTTAGTAAACAGACAAACTTTAAATGAACAGACAAAATTTAAGTAAACATACAAACTTTAAGTAAACAGGCAAACCTTTAGTAAATAGACAAACTTTGAATAAACAGACAAAATTTAAGTAAACATACAAACTTTAAGTAAACAGACAAATTTTAAATAAACAGAAAAACTTTAAGTGTACAAACAAACTTTATGTAAACAGACAAAATTTAAGTTAACAGAAAAACTTTAAGTGTATAGACAAACTTTAAGTAAACAGACAAAATTTAAATAAACAGACACACTTTAAATAAACAAACAAACTTTATGTAAACAGATAGACTTTAAGTAAGCAGACAAATTTTAAGTAAACAGACAAATTTTAAGTAAACAGACAAACTTTAAGTAAACAGACAAACTTTAAGTCAACAAATCAACTTTAATTTAAGAGACAACAGACAAACTTTAAATAAACAGACAAACTTTAAGTCAACAAATCAACTTTAATTTAAGAGACAACAGACAAACTTTAAATAAACAGACAAACTTTAAGTCAACAAATCAACTTTAATTTAAGAGACAACAGACAAACTTTAAATAAACAGACAAACTTTAACACATGTAACAAAGAAAACTGAGAACAAACACACAGACTAACTGAAAACAAGAGACAAACAGACAGACAAACTAGAATAAAACTACAAGTAAACTTAAAGTATATGCAGACAAACACATAATAAATGCACAAAAAACACAAAAATACACAGAGAGAAAAATGAAAACTAAAAAAAGAAAAAAACAAAATAATATTTTAAAATTCTGTTAAATTTTAATCTTCGCCGATCCGTGTTTAAATATCAAGATATATATTTCAAAATATTTAAAATTAGACATTTTGTCTGAAATATTTTGGGTATTAATTTAATATTCACTAATATTACATCACAGGGAGGTTAATTTACAGATGAAAGGTGGAATTGAGACCCACGGAGATATTTGATTAAACCAGGGAGAAATAAAAACTTAAATTTTAATTTTTTTTCAATATAAAAACATACAAATTCGTACACAGTATTTAAAATTAAATTTGCATCTTTCAAGGTGGTCTAAACCCCGACCACCTAGAAATATTGATAAATTAAAACCAATTTTCAATTTGGACTAATTTGTTTAACGAAACCTAATTTAACTGAAAACAGTATTTTTCACGTCAGGGAAAAAGTTTTAAAAAATTATATTTCAACCGCCACTGATAGCGTTGTTTCAAGAGGCTCTGCAGGTAAAAAAAACTAACCTAATGAGGACTAAAAAAGCTTTGATCCAAAAATCAGATTTTTTTCCAAACTGATGCTATTTTGCTATAACATAAGCTGTGTGCAGGTTTATCACTTTCAGGGCTGCACACAAATATTGTGTTAAATTAGTTTAAGAGTAAAAATTATTTTTTAGAGTAAATTGCAATGATTTTCATAAATTTTAATACGATATAAAAAATCTATCTATCTATCTATATCTATCTACCTATATCTATCTATCTATCTCTCTATCTACCTATATCTATCTATCTATCTCTCTATCTACCTATATCTATCTATCTATCTCTCTATTTACCTATATCTATCTATCAATCTCTCTATCTACCTATATCTATCTATCTAAATATCTATCTGTAGCAAATGCCTTACTCCAGCAAGGTCTCTTAAGTCTGTAACAATACAGGTATGACCTTCTGTAATCTCAATATGTATCCCACAGATACAACTCGCTCGTCCGATCAATAATATTGAATCTCTATCAATTCAGATAAGACGCTGTTGTATTCTTTAGTATGTATGTAGTACGCCTACTTCATAACAATTTCTCGAAACTTATCTATCCAGATACAACTCAGATTCTTTTGACTATTAATATCAACACACGGCTATAATCCTGTGAACTATCAACGCTACTACTACTGGGCGCGATCTCGTTGGCTAAAAGTGCCAATACGGACACTAGCTATAAATCGAACTCTGAAAGTCACACAGGGACACAAGTGTAGCTATCAAAAAAGCTCTTAATCGATCTATACCAAATACCAAAGTATGACCTTAGCCCATATGTTTCAACGAGGACACAGTTTAGCTATCAAAAAAGCTCTCTATTGATCTATACCAAATACCAAGGTATGATCTCAGCCTGTGTGTTTCAACAAGGAAGCAGTTACTCTACACTGTTATCAAAATGGAGTTTCTATATTAACTGATGTATTTGAGGTTTATGTGTTACAAGTTAAATTTAATAGTTGTAATAACAATTCCTACGCCGTTATCTATATCCCATGATTAAGACAATCATGTTACGTATTTACCACACAGTTAAATTTTAATGTACATATGAGAAGCTATCTTCACACATATGTTTACAGCGTAGATTAAGTTGAATGTTTATATTTAATTAATATGGATAGATACAAACGTAGTTAATCTAGCCACAATACATGTTTTAATCATGTTAATTAGGTTTTAATACATAAGGACCGATAGGTTTTACGTTGTTCAATTCATGAACGTAGTTAAGTTAGTTATCAGGTAATATATAAAGGTATGTTTAGGTTTACAAATATGGGGTTTACTTTTATATTTATTACATATCTATAAAATGAATATATTAACATATATTTGATATATAATTCTAAATACCCCCAGTTCCCTTGATCCGTAGACCATAAACCAATATAGGGTTCAATCCTATCTATTCTTCTATTCATCCTTATATCTATCTTTCTATCTATATATCTATCTATCTATCTATATATCTATCCCTCTGTGTATCTATATATCAATATTCTATTTATCCTTCTATCAATCCTGTATATCTGTATATGAGGGTGTCAAAAAAAAATATTGAAACAAAAAGAAAAATAACTTTATTTTCATTTTAAAGATCAATTAATTACAGGTATTTTTTAATTTATAAGTACGGGCTTTTTTTTGGTACGCACTGTATAAATATATACAGGGTATACATTTTAATCCTTTTTTATATTGAACCATGCCTGATATAGCTAAGGATGGAGAAAATCGGTGTACGTTTAACACCATTGGTAAAAAGTATAAATTGAGTTATAAAAATACATTAGTTGAAGAGGGCCCTGGGTCCAGGGTTTTGATTTTAATTCTGATATTATTCCGTCTCAATGGGTTTCACGGTTCGGTTAGGATTTATAGATAGATTTATATAATAGATAGAACGGATAGATATATAGATAATAGATGTGGTAAGGATAGAAATTACAAACGGGACAAAAGCTCCAAAAGAATATATTTTTAACGCTTTTTATCCCAGCCTCGCTGCCAGATTAGAAACCCATTCAGTAGAACGGGGCCTTCCCCCCCCCCCCTTTCCTAAATATTGTTTCATTTTTGGGAAAAATATGAAAAATAATAATAATAGAGATATGGACCAAAATATGGGCTTAAAAGACTTTTCTCACAGTCTTTGTAGTTTAGAGATTACGTATATTCAGATATTTGGAGGGAGGGGACGGGAGGGGAGGGGTGGGGGTGGTAATTTGTGCGAACCGGGAGGTCGAGATAAAAAATAGTTTTGAGTTAAATTAGTCCAGATTAGACTAAAAACAGTGATTGCTAAATCCTTTTTAATTACAGGGTTGGTTCCGTGGAAACGTGACCTTGGAGTTACACCACTTATAGGGGTGGATACTGTACATCGTATATTGTACAGCAGATGGAGTACAGTACTCTGTACAGTGGAGTAGAGTATGTAAAGTAAACTGTACCGTAGAGTACGTGTGTACCGTAAACATTGTACAGTGTAGGATATGATGATGTGAGATAAGTGTAATGTATGTTAAATACACTGTATATGTACTGTACAGTATGTTAAATACACTGTATATGTACTGTGCAGTATGTTAAATTCACTGTATATGTACTGTACACTTTGTTAAATGCACTGTATATGTACTGTACAGTATGTTAAATACACTGTATATGTACTGTACAGTATGTTAAATACACTGTATATGTACTATGCAGTATGTTAAATACACTGTATATGTACTATGCAGTATGTTAGATACACTGTATATGTACTGTACAGTATGTTAAATACATGCGAGTAAGTAGAAAAATTGTCTTTAATGCAAGTTTGTTCTTTGATCTACGATAGTGTTTACAAATGCACGGGATGCATCCCAACTGCTAACATTCTCATGTGTTTTGAGACTCCTTGAATGTACATTGGACAATGAACTTTAAACACAATTTTATCAGATTTAAAACAATGAAAACGGATGTAAAGGAAATTGAAATGAAAAGGATGAGAAATGAATCCTAAAGAAGTTTTCCACAACACTGCGTCCTCAGTTCAACTACCTTACATAGCCGGTCACTCCCTTTAAAAATATTTTAGTTTCCTTGTACTGTGTGTTTATATGCTTTTGAATTAAAAAAGAATGGATTAACGAGTTTCTCTTTATTTCTGCTCGTAAACTTTTACTGATAATGGTGGTATCTATTCTATATGTATATGTAAAGTTGTATTCTCTGTTTTGATGTCTGTCTGTTTATTTACTTGTTTGTTTGATGTAAATTTTGATTTGGGAACTCTGGAGAGCCACGGGAATGTTCTTAGCTTGGTTTTAATATACTAATTTGAGTGGGTTAACTTTTATCGGAAAAATTAGCTAAAATCGTTATTTACAACCAAGTGCGGATACATGGCGGGAGTAACTATTACTAATCTGGGCAACGCTAGGTACCCAAGCTATAGTTTTGTTCAATATGATTTTTAATTTTGTTGTTGTCTATCAAAGAAAAAACAACACTGGACACTTGGGGGGGGGGAAGCATTAATTTTTATATAAATGTCTATTTAAAGAGTTGCATAGTTGCATACCCTATAAATCTTATATTTTTAGAAAAAAAATTATGAAAATATCTTTATTTTTCTATCTATAAATGGATCATTATCAATTGTGGTTCCTCTCATAAAAAAATTGACATACGGATTTATTTTAAGCATGAAAATTTAATAAAATTTAAAACTTTTAAAGATTGAATAACAACGATATTTTTCTCAATGTAAAGTGGAAAGTTTAGTATCCGACAATTCAACTCTTCAAATTTGAGTGTCTCTTGACTTTAAAACCTTTAAACTGTAACTCTTATTCAGGGCAAAAATGATATAAATCTGCTTGGTTTTCAATGATCTTTTTCAATTGAGGCTCCTCAGGAAAAGGGATTTGCCTGTCTGTCTGTTTGTCTGTATCCAATAAACGTCAAAACGGCAGAACCGATTTTGTGTGGAACTGGAAACTAACATGACCCAAAGGAAGGTTCATTAAAAGTCAAAAACTAAAAGTTTGATCTGAAAACAACGTTGACATTTATAATTTTTAGGAATGCGTCAACTTATACAGAAAATTCCGAGAAAAATTTAGTTTTACATTCACAAAAAAATGGTCATTTAAAGAGCAACAGTTTGATTGATTTCAAAATTTTTCAAGAAAGGATAACAACGATATTTTCATAAAATTTCGTCAAATTTGGGTGTCTTTTGAATTTACGCTGATAATCCCTTTAAGTAGGTTTTTATTGAGTTTTCGCGGATTATCTGGTTGCATGGAGTGTTTATGACGGCTGGTTAAAGTTAATGCTAGTGTATGTTTGGCAAGTATGGGCTATCATATGAATTGAATATGAGTTGTGTGTATTGTTAGCATGTTTTTACACACTAGAAAATGGGGGAAATCTCGACTTTTCACGATAAAAAATCCAATAAACTTCTAGTGGCGGCGTATTTTTGTGAGAATTTTTCCTATTTTCTGACGTTTATTGATGCTTGGCAGTTCATAAAATACCATAATAGTTAACACTAGAAATATACGTATATACGATTATATGAGCTAAATACAATAAATATATGATTATGTATAAATATAATATATATCTCTAAAGATAGATACGTTATCCCAGGAATAAGGGTGCAAAGGGCAATCAAGGAAGATTTATGACTTCTAACATGTATTATTCTCAATAGGGTTATTTGGCCCCAATATATGAGTTTAAATGAGGAGGGGGGGG
>NW_019398004.1:34297-46404 GCF_000591075.1 Eurytemora carolleeae
GGGGGGTAGGGTTCAAAGAGACATCTTTATCATAAACTGCAAATTCTCTGCTTCCGGTCAGAGGCGATAAGAAAACTCATTCATCCAACTCTAGCTGTGTAATGTTTACTACAGGCATAGGATGGAAATCATAATCTTTATCTTTTTTCAAATTTTTTATATTTCAAGAAACCAAATGAAAAAGGAATCAAAATAAAAGTAACTTCGTCTACATATCGTGTTAAACGTAGAGTCGGAGACCAAAATAAACTATCTTTCAATTTCTACATTCAAGATAAAAATATCGAGAAAAGAATAGTTTTTAAAGAAAATGTATTTCTTTGTTATTGCATGGTTCACAACGAGTTAAAAAATTTAAGTTTTTATTTTATTTTAAATGGTTTGACAAGAAACTGAGTTGCTTAATATTTAAAATTTCATTCTCTGTAAAGGAATTGAGTCTTTACTACAAACTCAGGGAATAGGAAATAGCGCTGGTCTGGCATGAGAAAGCCAGTCGCACTACTTTGCAGGCGGGCAAGTTCGGTATTCCTTACACACACTCTTTTAGTACAGACACACAACATGACTACAGTTAAGGAAATTGCAGAACAATGTCGTCAATCATGATAAAGCTTGAATAATGAGTAGTTTATTGTAAACTTTCATCAAATTATATTCTTTGCATGAAAATTTGGCTTTATAGTGTTGAATTAAATATGTAAATAATATATTACATGTATATTAAACTTATTTTTAAGTAAACAATTAACAATAATTAAATGTACTCTCCTAGACTGTACAAATACCGAGATTTTTATGTACTGTATAATACCTACAGAACACGCCTTCGGTTCGATATTCCTTACACACACTCTTTTGGTACAGACACACACACATGACGATTCCGCCCCCTCTACAAACTAAGTTGTTCTTTTCCATATATCTTTGTAACTAGATGGTGTAAACCTATAATATTTCAAAATCAGATTATTTGATTCAACAGAATTCATAGTTTGACATATCTAAGGTCTAAGATAAAGTGATTAGCAAATCAGAGTTTGTGGCAAAGTCTCAAATCCTTTCATCATTTAATTTTAAAAAAGATGTTAACGAAAACAATTATGTAAGACAATTTAACCAAACATTTTTATCTCCATATCTTTTTGTAAAAACTTCGTACTTTTAAAGAGAATACAGTTTTAAAAATATATAAAAGATCGCATTTTTTTCTGGAGTCTTTTAAACCTTAAAACATTAAAAAAAACAAAAAACCTGCCTATATATCTAAATGAATTGCATGCATGGTTAATTACTTCTATAATATCTATTCTAAAGTTTAGGGCCAGGTCATTTCAAATACGAAGGCTTAGAAACCATTTTGCAGTGCTCATGGTGGTCTTGCACCCCCTCCCTCGCATGGTAGTAAACAAGGCTCTATTATGGAAGAGTATGTATTGTCTACAAGTCCTATCATGGTGGTATAGGGTTTACTTTAATCCCTAATCAGTTCAAGTTTAGGCATAAAGGATTAGATATAATCCTACGATTACAAGGATTCAATTCTTCTTTAAACTCCACGTTTCATGTTCCCATCTTCTAACATACTTTAGCATCATTTTATAATTTATCACTTATTTTTCAGAAAATAAACTTTTTACAATTCTTCTTCTTTTTTCCATCCCTTCTTGTACCTCTAACAATGCCCAAACTCCAAAAGTCTCTCTGAGTATTTTATAACTCACACTTAAAGATTTCTGAATCTGAATCTCTACTGATCAATGTTTAACTCAACCATTCGCATTCAGAGTCCTATATCCAACTAACTATATTTAGGTCTAATGGTACAGATACAAATAAGCTGACCGCTAATTCCCCTCTTTATATTCTTCACTTCTCCTACTCTCCCTCTTTCTATACTTTTTTCTTTCGGCCCTTCTCCTTCGCTTCTCCTTCCTTTCTCCTTCCGTTCTCTTTCCGTTCTCCTTCTGTTCTACTTCCTTTCTCCTTCCGTTCCCTTTCCGTTCTCCGTCCGTTCTCCTTCCTTTCTCCTTCCGTTCTCTTTCCGTTCTCCTTTCCTTCTCTTTCCTTTCTCCACCCTTTCTCCTTCCNTTCCTTTCTCCATCCCTTCTCCTTCCTTGTTTCTTCCCTCTTCATTCCCTTCTCCTCCCCTTCTCCTTCCCTCTTCCTTCCCTTCTCCTTCCCTTCTCCTCCCCTTCTCCTTCCCTTCTCCTTCCCTTTTCCTTCCATTTTCCTTCCTTTCTCCATCCCTTCTCCTTCCTTGTTTCTTCCCTTCTCATTCCCTTCTCCTCCACTTCTCCTGCCCTTCTCCTTCCCTTTTCCTTCCTTTCTCCTTCCCTTCTCCTTCCCTTCTCCTTCCTTGTTTCTTCCCTTCTCATTCCCTTCTTCTTCCCTTCTCCTTCCCTTCTCCTTCCCTTCTCCTTTCCTTCTCTATTCTTTCTCCTTTCCTTCTCCTTTCCTTCGCCTTTCCTTCTCCTTTCCTTCTCTTTTCCTTCTCTTTTCCTTCTCCTTCTTTTTCCATTTCCTTCGCCTTCTTTTTACATGCTATTTATTTCCTCTATTACCCTTTTTCTCTTTCTCATGAACGATTCTCCTTTTTCTCCTTTAGTCCATTTTCTTCTGTTCTTTTTTCCCTCCTATGTTTGTTCCTCTACCACTTTGCAAATGTATATTCAGCCTGCTTATAAAAAGTTTCATTAATTGCTTAAGACAGGATCAACTTTCAAGTGTCGCAACGCCTTAAGCTTTGATTTTTCCGCTCTCACTCACTTCTGCTTTTTTGTAGCCCTTTGCATTCATATTTTAACATTGCAAAGCACTTGTTGTTAGCTTTGGTTTAATAAGAAGTAATTGGCAAAATTTTAATGATTTTTGGCGCAGAGCTGAGACCTTTAAATCACAGTGATGTGACCTAGACAGAAGGAGCTCAGGGGGTAAAACTTATGCCATAGTACTAGTACGACGATTAGATATTAAAAACATTTTTTTGCTTATAAATCTTCAATTAGAGAAATTTTGATTGAAACCATATAAGACTTTGATTTTAGCTGCAATTTACTATTATATATGCTACATATTGAATCTTGATTTGTTTATAATTCAATTGAAATGATCTTTAAAAATTATCTGAATGTAGTAGGAAGAGCCGGGGGAATGAGAGGCTATCTGTCTCTTATGCGTTAGTGTTTTTAAACCATGGATAATGTGGTATGCGTGGAGATCCAACAACATGGTTAAAAAACGAGCAGAACTGATTTAATAACTTAAAGAATGCTCAAAAATGGGGCAATCTTTACATTTTCTTTAGTAACCTGGGAAATGAAAATTTACTGTATGTAAGTTAGACATTTTGTATTATATATATAATGTCATATCCATTTTAAACTTTGAATTCTGATAGATAAAACAATCATAGTTTGAAATCCGAGTTTGTATCTTCTCAATTCTTGTTAAGACTCTGACACGTCCAAGTTACTAATGCAAGGAAAGTCATTTCAGAGGTGTAGGCATTTTTTGTACTGAAGTATGATGTCTTTGGGCGGAACAGTAAACACAGCCTGAAATGGAATCCATTTTCAAAAAAATAATCTACGAAATATTCTGGTCATAGGAAACTATTATGTGAATTTTCAAAATTATCAAAATTTAATGCTTTTAACCTCCTCGGATACTAAACATAACAATGATGCATCTATTCTTGTTAACAAATTTCGCCTAGAGAGAACTGGTTTCAATATGCACACAGAGTATACGTAACTGCAATTAACTTCCCTTGCATTAGTACCTTGGTCACGTCCAATTTGTAATGCTGATCTTATCTTCTTATAAGAACAAAACACAACATAAAGATGTTTTCGCAGATTTTCTTTAAAATTTTAAAAAATATATTTGATAGATTTGTTGTTAATTTCAGCGCAAGCACCAAACACAAAATGTAACGCATCACGTACTAAACGTACGCAACAAATAATAACAATGCGTATACTTGTATTCTATGAATACGCAGAGAGAGACACAAGCTCAGAATAACTTGCCTCATCATTGAATAAAATTACAGTGCTATTAGATCAAATTAAATTGATTCAAATTATAGACGGGAAGACAGAAAAATACTGAGATAGATAGATAGACATTTATGAGAAGATAGATCGATAGATGAATCTATTATTCTATTATACTGCATCTAATAGTTAGATAAGAACTCTGTAATTATACTTTATACACAGATATGCTAATAGTCTATCTATCTATCTATCTATCTACTATCTATCTATCTATCTATCTATCTATCTATCTATCTATCTATCTATCTATCTATCTATCTATCTATCGATCTATCGATCTATCGATCTATCTATCTATATCTATCTATCTATCTATCTATCTATCTATCTATCTATCTATCTATCTATCTATCTATCTATCTATCTATCTATCTATCTATCTATCTATTTAAGTGAGGAAGTCGGGTAATGTTGTCTAAATTAAGAATTTATCGTAATTTATTTGTTTGAATTAAGGTTTCAGGATAATCTAAAAATAATTACAGGATACTAATGGGGGTAAATTAAGCAGAAAATGAGTTCAAAAAGGGGTGGATAGATCTTCATAAAATGGGAAAAAATTAAAGTTTAAAAATCTATTTTCAAAATGATCTTTCTAATTTTTCTTCCATTTAGAATTCTATAAATTTATCCCTAATTATAAGTTTAGATTTTTATAAATTATAAAAAGTTTGGGGCACAATATGCTCTCGGACAATTTTCTCATTTTTATATCATTTATCCATGAGGAGATAATTTCTAATTTGGAGTAAAGCTAGCTAGGGTCAGAGGAAAATCGACCCGTAAAAAACTTAAAACGCGTGAGTACACTGTTGATCATTTATTTAGTCACTTACGTACTTCGTAGAAATCGCAATTTTTAAAAAATTCAGTTCTTATTACAATAAACGTGACTGTAAATACGACCTATGTCGATACCAAGGTTAATTGAGTATCTAGTCCTGATATATGCCGTATCGCATACAGTGTTTAACTTCAAAAACGGGGTTTATAAATAGCTTATTTAATGTTTGGCAAAAGAAAGAATAAGGTTTTAGTTGTACAATTTCCCACGGGCAGCCGTAGTACATTTTAATTTCCGAGCCGGGTCAACCTTTTCGGTCCCAGTTTGTACTGTACCTAGCTCTATAGCCGGTGCAACAAGGTTGACGCGGTCAGACTTTCTGCTTCATATAGGTTGAATTTACTTTTACTAAATTGGAAGATTTGCGTTGCCCCGACTAGTCCTATTTAGTGTCTGCTTTTTTTACCCAATGTCCGGGCGACACAGTACAAACTGGGACCGGAAAAGTTGACCCGGCTCGGAAATTCAAATGTGCTACGGCTGCCCTTGAGTTGTATAATTTCCGTACAGTCTGAAGTCTTAACCTTTGTGGGTAACCCTATCAGTACATATTTGCCAATTTTAATCTGCAAATATTCTGCACAGCACCCGTCACATCTGACAAAACTCATAAGAACATTTTTTGCAAAGTGCAAAAAAACTGCGTGTATGTAGGGCGAAATGGCTTGTCTTTTTAAAATGTTTGATAATATAATTATCTTATCATTATATCACTAAATTTAATCTAAGAATTAATTGCAAAGGGTTCAACTAAACAAATTGTAGTTTCAAATATAAATAAATAAAAAAAAATATTAAAAGTTTATAAATACTTTTCTTGTCTGGGTGTTTATTTGTATACAATACACGTCAAAACGGCTGAACCGATCGTGCCCAAATTTTGTGTGTGACCTTACATGACCTCAGGGAATGATCAAAATTTCTAAAATTAGCCGCCAACAAATTTCGATTTTCATTAAATTTTGAAAATCAACGAAATTTTTTTTCAAATCCAATAACTTTTTTGTTTGTTTTGTTTTACAATGTATAAAAAGAAAAATGTTCAATTGAACTACAAGATGGACCCGAAGAGCCCTGACAGCCTTATATTAATAAAAAGGAAAAAGAACGTATTTCTTCGCAAATTAAATGCAAAGCTTTAAGTTACAAATATAATAATCTTAATCATGGTATGTTTGCAGTGATTACTTCAAGCAATACATATTTAGATCATAAAAAAAACTTTTTACAAAATGTCAGAAAAAACCCGGAAATGTTGAAATTTTCGAATATTTGTTTTATATTTTGAACAGAAGGTTAAAAAGAAAAAATTCTGATTTTTTTATTCCTAAAATTCGATTATTAATTTCTTAACTTGTTCGAATATGCTTAGGGGGCCGGGCAGATAGGTTGGATCAAGGTTATAATGCAAGGAAAATTAATTGCAGTACTGCGTACATATTGAAACCAGTTCTCTCTGGGCGGAATTTGTAAACAAGAATAGATGCATGAGTGTTTGTTTAGTATCCGTAAAGGATAAAAGCATTTAATTTTGATAATTCACATAATAGTTTCCTTTGACCAGAATTTCATTGATTTTTTATGTAAAAGATGGATCCCATGCCAGGCTGTGACATCCGGCCCAGAGACAGTCAACTAAAGTAAAAAAGATGCGTACACCTCTGAAATAACTTTCCTTGCATTATAACCTTGGGTTGGATCATGGACAGTTTTTGATCGATAAAAAAACACTGGGTTTTTTTTTCAATCAGAAAAAGAGGTATAAGATTGAATTTCATTTCTGAAAGGACTTTTAGAGTTATTTTACACCTTTAGCTGAGTTAAAATGAGAAAGATATCAAATTTTTTTTTTTAATGTTGATATCAAGCAATTTCATTCATTCTTTTTTTCGCTTCAATACATAAATTACAAAAAATAACGACATTTAATAGTTTACATTAGACATTTTTAGGGGCGTACGAAAGAATTTGTGTAGGGGGGGGGGGGCACTTTTGCAACATCTAAAAAAAATATTGATACCTTTTTTAACTATTTGTAAACTATTCAATCATATACACATTTCCATATAACAAGTGTTAATAAATTATTTATGTAATTATCTCAGACACTTCCTCTTAATACTTCAATGAGTGAAAAATAGAGATGGAAACGTTTCTTAAAAAATATCTATATTTTTATAGAAACAATACATAATGTATAATTATAAATAATGGTATCAAAGATATATTTACACTAAAGGCAGTATTGATTAAAGCTTTCTTAATGAAACTTTTTTAGTTAAGGGCAAAAGTGAGATTTTAGAGTATTTTTATGGGTGAGAGGGGGGCGGGGTCATTTTTGCTCAATCGAAAACTACTGATTTAAATCGGACCTACCGTGCTTTAAGGACTTATTTTTTGTCTTCCTCACTTTTCATCATAAATTTCTCAATATTAAAAAATGTTGAATTCTGTCAACGTCCATCTTTCTCCAGTCGTATTCGATCATTACATACATTACAGAAAACCGCAGTTAAAAC
This sequence comes from Eurytemora carolleeae, assembly GCF_000591075.1. Classification (NCBI taxonomy): domain Eukaryota; kingdom Metazoa; phylum Arthropoda; class Copepoda; order Calanoida; family Temoridae; genus Eurytemora; species Eurytemora carolleeae. The sequence continues at coordinate 41,725 of NW_019398004.1, forward strand.
TAACCGTTTACTTTAAACAGGAAAACAAAAATATCTCAGTCATTTTTTATCAAACGAAGGTTTCAAGGGTTCTGTGTTTTTTTCTTATCTTCCCCACTTTTCATCATAAATTTCTCGATATTGAAGAATAAAAATTCCTGAAAATCAAAAATCATATTTCGAATAATTTGTAGTGTCATTACAGGCTCCATTGAGAACGGTTAAAATATTCTAAAAAGTTTAAACACGTGCTTTTGATGGAAAAAATTCGCAGCTGCCTTTTTTGCCTGAAAACGCGCACCTTTATTGTAAAGGGTATCAAAGCCCCCATATTTGAAGCAAAAAGCTGTTCTGTATGCAAATCTATTCTATTCCGCTCAATTCGAAAATTAAATTTTAAAAGGTAGGTTTATTTGCTGTTTTAACCCCTCAATTACAAAACGTAGCAAATTTTACGAACTTTTAATGAATTCCTGACTGAGTTAACCAGGGTGGTATGAGAACTTAATTGACGGGTAGGGGGGGGGGGGTATAAAGTACTAAACATATCCTCTTTCAATATAGAACATTTATAATGAAATCTGGAGTTCAATTAAAAAGTCCCAATACTAGATATAGCACTAGCTTTTAAAATTTCAATCTGAGAAAAATGGCAATTAAATCATGTTTTAATAAATGCAAACAAATTTTTAATCTTTACTACGTTTTTTTTATGCTGACTGTAACATAGACTTTGAATTTTAGAATAAAGTGCTTATCTTACATTAAATTAAGTGCAATTTCATGTGTTCTTTATTTTCTGTTTTTACACTTTTATATTTAATCTTGGAAAACATGTCAACTAATGTGAGAAAATTTCGTTTTCCATGTTACATTTGACACTTGTGACGTCTTGTATAATTGGTCCATTTCTCTGTTGCCACCTATTGTACTAAATCGGACATGCTCATCTGTACATGGAGGGTCACTTTCGATTTCGTTTACAGTCCCTTTTCACGCCATGAAAATACAAATAAAACTATTTCAATCGTTCGTAATTTGAATCACGTCACGTGCCAAAATATTCTTATTTTTATGAAAAGTACGAAGAATAGAATTATTTTTATTTCACTGATTCAACATTTTTGAATATTTGAATATATGTATCGAATCTGTTGAATATAAGCATTTAAGCCGATTGAATAATTTCAGCCAGAAAAAGCAGATGATGGCAAATATCAACGGAATACGTTAAAAAAACTAAAAACGAAAACTTTTAAGTATTTTTTAGTTAAAATAAATGAATTTTTACAATTCTCTCGCAATTTTTTCAAATTTAATTTTTTCTATGATATTATTCTTTGCTCCCCAATATCTAGCAATAATTCTCTTTTAAGTTCAGAATATAGAGAATATACAGAACATATAGAGCAAACCAAAATTTATATCCATGCAACACCCTCCCCCCCCCTTCATTTCTAAAAGCTCCCTTTATAGTTTCCTTAGCCAAACGTATTCTATCCTCATTCCTAAAGTTTGCCCCCCCCCCCACTCCTGTCCCATCCCATCCATACCATCCTTATCCACTACTCCTCCACAAATGTAGTAAAATATCTCTTTACTGCAAAACCAATTTTTAAATACCCGAAGTACCGAACCCTCCTTATTCCTTTTCCTTTTTTCTAAACCAATGCCCCCCACATCCTCCTTCCATCTTTAATCCTTTACTCCCAACCAAATTTTGGATATTCCCCTTTCTTCCATTTCTTATCCTTTACTCCCAACCCAATTTTGAAATTGCTCCTCCTCCCCCTCCTCTTCCATTTCTTATCCTTTACTCCTTTACTAAATTTGGAAAATACACCCACCCCAAAACTTTCAATTTCTACTCCTAATTAAATTTTGGAAATAAACTCTGTTATAGCTCTAAGCTATCCCAATCTCTCATCCTATATTCCTAAACCAGTTTTCAAAAATCTTCTTCTTTTTATCTATTTACTCTAATACCAATTTTAAAAAACAATTTTTACTCCAAACCAAATTTTGAAATTGACCCTCCCCCCACTCTTCCATTTATTATACTTTACTTCTACCAAATTTTGAAAGTACCCCCTTCTTCAATCCCTTATTTTCTATTTTTAATAAAATCAATTTAATCAGAAAAAAACCTCCCTTAGAGCTCCCAATTTTGAATTGAAAAACCCTCCCTCTCTTCCCATATCATATTTCTTACCCTTTACTCCCATCCCATGTTTGGTAATACCCTTTGACTTCCAAATCAATTTTAAATTCCCTCGCCTCTTACACCAATTTCTTTTATTTATATACAAACACGTGTTTTAATTACCCTCTCAAACTTTTTTCTCTTCCGTCCTTTTTTTATGAATTTACCCCCAAAAAATCCCGTTTTCAATTCGAGAGCCCCATCCCCCAGCCACCCCCCGGCCCTCTATTCTATTGTAAGAGAGAAAACGAGTGTATACCAATGTATCAATACCTTTAAATAGATTTTAAACCATATAAAATCAAATGGAGGACGGGTGCAGGTTTTGTCCTGTGACTTTTAACAACTTTTCCATAATAGAATCTATTCCAGGATTTGCTATTGGATTGACGCTATGTTTAAATTTTTGCCATTCATTCAAGAGAGCTCTGTCAAAATAGAAACATTTAACACAGGGTCAGATTATAACTATTTTAGAGACTTTTTTGAAGACCTACTTACGAGAAGAAAATGTCCGGTGGGCTCCGCAAGTAAGTAAAAAAGAAAGATTTCATTTTTTATTTGTTTTTGAATTCACTATCAAAATCTAAAAGGCATGAAACTCTATTATATTCTAAATTCAACGCACTTAACAAAACATTTCGGACATTTTGTAAAAAAACCCAATTTGGAGATACTGCCATTATTGGGAAAATTTGAAAAATGAATAAAATAGTGAATTTATTAGACTCAGAAAATAAATTGCAGCATTTATAAACTCTCAAATCTCAATTTGGCAGTTTTAAAATGTAAAATCTATAAGCATAATGTAACTAAAGGTTATTTTCATAAAAATAATCATTAAACAAAATCTGCAGCTAGCATTTGAGATTTTACTCATTTTTTTTTCGCAAACACTCTCTTTAATGAACAACCAAATAGAACTAGTGCATGTAATAAATATTGCAAGCTTTTAAGTTCATCAAAACCTCAATTTGCTTTGCTATACTCGTCTGCAGACTCCTTCCTAGTTAAATCCTGAGCTAATGCCAAGGCAACATTTAAAATTCAGTGATGGGGATGGACCAAACCTCTGTAGAGTAAAAAAGTAGATGTTAGTTCCACATTTATTGAAAATATATTTCGGTCTGGGTTGACCCTCGTCAGTTCTTGAGATTGTTTCTTCACAAAGATTAAAAACAAACAAAATATCAAAACAAAATATCAAATTCAAGGTCAACCTTCTTCAGATCATTACATCCAAAAAGTTTCAGATCGTTATTAAAGTCTATGCTAAAATCTTATCGGAATAAGTTAATGAATTTCCGATAAATTACGAGGAACTTTGTTTGTTTGTTTGCTGAAAATTAAACCCATCACGATTATTCCACATATTGGAGAGTGCTACGAAAAGTAGCTCTATACATATATATAATATTGTTTGATTTTTTCGTTGTTTAATAAAGTTGATAAGAAGAAGTTATTAAAGTCTAGTCCTGTGCATGTAACCCTGAATATATGTAATACAGTTTAATTATCCCACGGTACCTTGAATTATCCTTTTTATACGTCCTCCCCCCCTTCTGTTCCAACCAAGGGCGTATTCAGGAATTTGTCTAGGGGGGTTTAAGTTTTTTTCTTTCCAGGGGGGCTCTGCACCCGTTGAGGGCTGAAATTCTTCTGAAATCAATAGAACTCATACTAAAAACTTCTTCAGTTTTTAAAACTCTTAATTTAAAAAAGGCATCATTTTTAAAAAATCCCCCCTCCCCCAATTATTCTGAGTTTAATATGTTCTGATTGGTTACGGTAGAACTTTTAACTTTTGATAAATTACTGTTTTAATGATATATAATAATCTAAACTCTACGTGAGAATACTTTACGTAGAAAACCATACATAGAAAAGAAGTGTTGAGTAATATTGAATTGAAGTCTTGACACAACCTCAAATCATGTAATCCATATATCTTTGCAACCTTACAGAAGGATAAAGCAAAATTCATTCGATAGTTCTGGTACTACTTCGTGACCTTGTAGCTCTTTTGGATTTGATTTTACTGAGAAAATGATTAAAAACATATAAAATTTAGATCCAACTTTAGTTGGACTTGGATTATTTAATCTAACAGAATTCATAGCAGGAAATATTAAAGGTCCAAGACATTGGGTTGCAAAGATATTGGTATGAGAAAATCAGAGTTATTAAGTAAAATGGTCCTGTGTACACTGCACAATTGATGCATGTTCATTGAACTACTTAAAATCAAAACATGAGTTTTTTTATTCCACAGTTATGTTGGTCTTACCGTAATTCCAAATTTTAATTATATATTGTAAGACAATGGTATTTTGCCCCTGCATTAATTACTTTTATGTCGACTTTTTTTCCTTTTAAGTCTTCATCAATGTGGTTAGAACAGTATCTCAGATTAAAAAAATAATCACCAATATTTAAATCCTTATCAAACCTAATCGTTTTATTTTCACCTTCTTTTAAAAAAAAACCCTATCCCCCCC
>NW_019398004.1:46574-48600 GCF_000591075.1 Eurytemora carolleeae
GGTGGGATAATAACGGGGGGAGGGGGTCAAAGCTCCCGATTTTTCTAAATCTGTGTTTAGTGTTAATAATGAGCGGATAACCCTTTAATTTTAATCCCTCAGTCTTTCACACTTAACTGTAAACAAGACGGATTAGAGCCTCATGAGAATACAACATATAAACATAATGGAAATCTTAACGCTCGGTGCAATTTTTCGGTCAGCTTTGTGTTTTTAAATCCTAGCACTACATAATGTGAACAAAATTTGTTTATTTACTTATTTTCGTACTAAAAACTAAAAAAAGAATGATTTAAATATACAGATTGGGATTCTCCAAGAATGATCAACTGGGATATCTTCATATTTCAAATTATATTTGATTACATTTTTGCTAAGATTGGACATATCAACTTCACGACCAAGATATAAAAAAAATCCATTTTATTCCAAACAAATCATTCAGATATTACAACCAATAGTCATTGATAATTTTTCGACGCATTCGTATAAAATTGATATTTCATAATATATTTGAAAACATTTATTCCTGTTTCGAGGATTTTTTTTATAATGAAGACGACATTTTCATATTTTCCAGAAATGTTCGAAAATCCAGCGTCAGTGAAATATTATTTTTTAAAAACAAAATCAAAGATAATATCAAATATTAACGAGATACGAATGCGTCGAAAAACAATCGATGACTATTGTTTGTAATATCTGAATGATTTGTTTGGAATTAAATTGATTATTTTACGATCCGACTTGAATGTTGCATCTTTCTGAATTTGAATGGACGCTAATTTCTTCTGCTTGAGTCGTTTTTCACAATTTTCTCCTTATAGACGCAACAGATAGAAGTAAGATTAGTAGCGATCAAAAGCGCTTATTTTTCACGAACACTCCCTTTAAAAAACAGAATATTAGACAGATGAACACATGTAGTAGACAGAATATTAGACAAATGAACACATGTAGTAGACAGAATATTAGACAGATGAACACACGTAGTAGACAGAATATTAGACAGATGAACACACGTAGTGGACAGAATATTAGACAGATGAACACATGTAGTAGACAGAATATTAGACAGATGAACACATGTAGTAGACAGAATATTAGACAGATGAACACACGTAGTAGACAGAATATTAGACAGATGAACACACGTAGTGGACAGAATATTAGACAGATGAACACATGTAGTAGACAGAATATTAGACAGATGAACACATGTAGTAGACAGAATATTAGACATATAATCACATGTATTAGACAGAATATTAGACAGAAAATCACATGTCTTAGACAGAATGATAGACAGACAATCACGTCCATTGAAACAGATACAAAGGCACGTGTCTATGACAGCTGGTCCAGCCCGCGCATCTATCGCTAGAATCTGTCTGTCGAATTTGAACCCAATTAAACAGATCAATTTACCAAGAATTTACCGGCTTTATAAACTGACCAGCACGCGACAATTTTAGAGGGAAAAATTCCACAAAAAATAAGAGTAAAAAAAACTTATTCAGTTAGCAAAATTGTAAAATGAACAAAATTATAATTTTTTGGAGATATGGATGATCAACCCCTGTTCACCAGCTGCCTAATGGGTCAACTTTTACCTTGGTAATCTAATATGTTTAAAGGGAATCACATTTGATAGATAGATGGATAGATGGATAGATGTTTGATGATGGATGCACAATAGATTACAGTTAGATGAATAGATAAGGATATCTAAATACAGGAAGTGAAAGGGTCAAATAGAAATATCTTAAATTGTATCTCTAATTCCCCCCCCCTCCCATACGCAATCCAATACCACATTTCCCCCATACATAACACTAGGCATACTTTTTAAACTGTCAATTATTTGCTTTCTGCAATTATTAGTTTTTGTTAATAACATCATTGAACTAAAGTTTGACAGCTAATTTAAAAATAAAACTTTTATCGAGAGTATGATGTGATTAAACTGAACAAATTTTAGGCTAGATCACCCCGAACTGATTTAATAACTTAAAGAATGCTCAAA
>NW_019398004.1:48609-53241 GCF_000591075.1 Eurytemora carolleeae
ATTTCTCCCATCTTTTTCTATTCTTGAATTACAATTGCAATTTCTGACCGTTATTTGTAAATTGTAATTTTCCGACATAAACCAATTGCATGTATGGTTTAGATTTTGTAAAGTCCAATTCAATAATTTTTTTTGACTTTTCCTTTGGAGATTTTGTATGAACAATATTTTTAACAAAAAATAAAAAATTTGTTTTTCCTAGATTTGAAAAGTGTCAAGCTGAAGAAAATGATTGATTATGATAAACTAAACATAAGATTTTTAGATACTTTTGTCTCACGATTTTCCCTTCACTTTCCTTAAACATGTGTTCTACAGGGGTCAATATAATTCCCAAAAAAGCTGATTTTCTCGATCCCAAAATAATTTTTTTGTCCCAATTTTGAAAAAAAATGCCCCCAATTTTTACAAAAAATGCCCCCAGTTAAAATTTTTTTTTCAAATTCCACTAACACATTNCTATCTGTCTATCTGTCTATCTGTCTATCTGTCTATCTGTCTATCTGTCTATCTGTCTATCTGTCTATCTGTCTATCTGTCTATCTGTCTATCTGTATATCTGTCTATCTGTCTATCTAGCTATCTGCCTATCTGTCTATCTGTCTATCTGTAATTCTGTCTATCTGTCTATCTGCCTATATTAAATACAGCAATCCCCATATTTGTTAACCTGAACATATATATATATATATATATATATATTATATTACGTTATACATTATCTGTAAATCTAAATGTGCTTACGTAGCATGATTAAAACATGCAGTGTGATTATATTAACTATGTTTATATCTATCCATGTTAATCTATCGACATGAAGCTTGTAATTACGTCTATTCACGTTAGGATAGGATATCGAAAATAAATTAGTTGATATAGAGACTCCGCTTTGATTACAGTGTTGAGAGTAATTTGGTCCTTGTTGAAACATACGAGCTGAAATCGTACCCATTGGTTTTGCATTGATCGATTAAGAGCTTGTTTGATAGCTAGGCTTGTGTCCGTATTGACTTTCAGAGCCGATAAGATTGTGGCCCATTGGTTTTGCATTGATCGCTTAAGAGCTTGTTTGATAGCTAGGCTTGTGTCCATATTGGCATTCAGAGCCGATAAGATCGTGTCTATTGGTTTGGCATTGATCGCTTAAGAGCTTGTTTGTTAGCTACGCTTGTGTCCCTGTGTGACATTTAGAGCTGATAAGTGTTTGTTTCCTGGTTGAGCTGAAGAGTTGTACCTGGACTGATACAGTTATTGGAAAAAGTTTTAAGAGTACGGCATTTACTACATGCCTATCTGTCTACCTTTCTATCTGTCTATCTGTCTATCTGTCAATCTGTCTATCTGTCTATCTGTCTATCTGTCTATCTGTCCATCTGTCTATCTTTCTATCTGTCTATCTGTCTATCTGTCTATCTGTCTACCTTTCTATCTGTCTATCTGTCTATTTCTGTATATTTGTCTATCTATCTACAATCTACATCCCTACATCTACTCTACATGGCACCCATATACCGTCTCGAATTGAAAACATAGATTTAAAAAACTTAATCTGAAGTATTCTCAGGACCTGGATCATTTGTCCAAATTAGACTCGGCTCAACACTCCAACATTATTCAACATAGTTTAGGGATGCTATCAAAAATATTTATAAACATCTCCNTTTTTAAATCAAAATTTTTTGATGTGGTTTTAAACTGATTTAAAACGTTGTACAGAGTGGTGAAACAATTTATCATATACTTCAGATATATTAATACATCGAGTGCATATAATATATTAATATATAAAGTTTAGAGTGCATAGAATATATTAGGATACAGGGTGTATAGATATATTAATACATAGAGTTTAGAGTGCATAGCATATATTAGAATACAGGATGTATAGCTATATAAATTCATAAAGTTTAGAGTGCATGCACTATATTAGGATACAGGGTGTATAAATATATATCAATATATCGAATTTAAAGTGCATAGACTATATTAGAATACAGGGTGTATAGATATATTAATATATTACATAAAAGGGAGTGACTGGCAATGTATGGTAGTTGAACTGAATATGCGGAGAATTTGGGAGGTAACGTTTAGAGAATCGGGGTTTAAAAAATTATTAAAACAATGAGGATAAAAATTGTAAAAAAAATTCTACTTATTAGATTGTATAATACAACAATAAGGATAAGTGTTTAGTTTTGCTCTATTTAATTCTTCATATCAATTATAAAAAGTCGAGACCAAGTTTTATAAAGAGCAGGAGGTGGTTAAGCTACATCTACTATATCAATTATAAAAAGTCGAGACCAAGTTTTATAAAGAGCAGGAGGTGGTTAAGCTACATCTACTATATCAATTATAAAAAGTCGAGACCAAGTTTTATAAAGAGCAGGAGGTNAGATAGATAGATAGATAGATAGATAGATAGATAGATAGATAGATAGATAGATAGATAGATAGATAGATAGATAGATAGATAGATAGATCGATTATGAATTATAAAACTCCGTTTAAAAAAGTTAAGTAATAAAATAGAAAAAAAACTAAAGTATATATTTCTATTTTTAAACAAACGATGTGAACCAAGATAAAACAATGAGGCCCGGATATGAGGAAGGGAGAAAGAATAAAACAGGAAACAAGGGGGTGGTGAAGGGGGGGGGAGCGGAAACCCAAAAGTCTTGGGAAAATTAGAAATTAAAGAAACTGCTGGTTTGGTGTTTGAATGGGTTAAGAATACGGAGGACCTCAAAAAGTTGTCCGTTTAGACACCTCACCCTAATTCTTAGAAAAAAATGACTAAATTCAAAAAAATAATTGTCATGAAAAAATAAAAAAATATCTTTATGAATTTTTTATGCATTTCTTTAACTTTGTAGCATTTAGTAGAGTTGGTTTAAATTGCGGTTTAAAGTGTATTTTTCACCTTGTCAGTTGAAAAGGGGAATTTTACGTTACGTTACACTATCGTTGACATCTCTAGTATGTAAGGTATAAACCCAAATTCAACAATCAAATCTCTGTAAGGAAAGAGTTTTAGGTCGTCCTTGATGTTTCATCCTTAGTGGGTGACCCTGTATATCTTGGCGAACCCCCATATCTTTGTTTAAAAAATAAGGTTGCTGCAGTTTCGGGGAGAAATATGTAAAAGAACTTCAATTCTTAGTAGCATTCAGTTTATTTCCTCCCAGAAGCTACAGCCAAGGGCAGCCGTAGTACATTTGAATTTCCAAGCCGGGTCAACCCTTCCGGTCCCAGTTTGTACTGTATCGCCCGGATATTGGGTAAATAAAACAGACACTCAGTAGGACTAGCCGGTGCAGCAAGGTTGACGCGGTCAGACTTTAGGTTGAATTTACTTTTACTTTCTTGTAAAGTGACGAACTACAAGGTCATCCAAAAAAATCTTTTTTTTCAAAATGATCAAAAGATGTATGAACAAGAAGAAAATGAAGAACAAGAAATAAAGAAATCTCAAAATATTTCCATTTTATATCATATAAATTAAAAAAATAGTGTACAATTTATGTTTATTTGACTATTTAAAGTCATAACTTGTGTCTAAAAGTCGTCTTCCTTATTCCAGAGTTCTCTGGTTATCAGATGATCAAATAAGGTTGTAACGTATCATCTTGACGCTAATATAGATGTAAGAATCTGTAACGTATCATCTTGACGCTAATATAGGTGTAAGAATCTGTAACGTATCATCTTGACGCTAATATAGGTGTAAGAATCTGTAACGTATCATCTTGACGTTAATAAAGGTGTAAGAATCTGTAACGGTCACATGTTCAACTCAACTAATAACTCTGTTATGTTCATTTATACAAAAATTCGGAAGTCAGAAATTTGCCCAATGTCATATTTACATCTATACAATATTAATGATGAAAAACAGGGCCCTCAAGAAAAATTATCTAAGAAATAAATTATTGATTTTTTAAATTTATCATTAAAAGTTGTATTTTAACATTATTGGAATTAAAATTGTAGAATTAGTTTAGCCCTGCAGGTTCAAGATCATTTATTAAGACTCAAGTATGAACGGGGCGGGGGGAACACAGGGGGGGTGGGGACACAATCATAAAGATTCCAGTACAAATTACTAAAAGAAATTCTTCAAATTCAGTTTCCGGTTTTATTTCATGTTAATGAAGATAATGATATACATAAGAATAATGATAATGAGATCGAATAACAATAACAAAAATGCATGAAATTAAATGTAAATTAAATGACAATACAGTAGTATCAATGTGTAACAAATAACAATGTGTAGCAATGTGAAATTGTGTAATTGTTGTAAAATTGTGCTAAATGCTGTAAAAGTGTGCAAAATTCATCAAACATTGTGCAAAAAAGTTGTGTACAGTTGTAAAATGTTGTAAAATATTGTTAAATTGTGTAATTGTTTAAAATTGTATAATTATTGTAAAATGAATTTTCAAAATGGCGGAAAAGTGTTACACGCGGCATTTGCTCTCAGACCTCGAATTTAATTGAATAGAACGTGAGAAAACAAACATTTACAATTTGCAAACCTGTTGTATTTGCGAAAGTTATGCGATAGTTTGACCCTTAAACCCGTGAGAAGGTGAAGGGGGGGGGGAAGAATCTCGTCTTTTTTTC
>NW_019398004.1:53602-58598 GCF_000591075.1 Eurytemora carolleeae
CCCCCCCTTCCACCGCCCAGGAATAATAATACATTATAATTATCAACAAACGATCATGACTCGCTGAAAAATTTTAGGAAAATTACGCTCTCTTAATTTCTTAAATTCAAATAATTGTTAAAATGTTTGCAAATACCAACCACAGAGATAATTACGAGACTTTTTCTGTAGAAATACAAAACTACTAAATTATAAACAGTTATATCCAGTGGCCAGTTAGAACCAAAAAACTATAATATTGATAAATGATTTTTTACTATTCTAGAAATTATCAAATGTGGAAACTTTTTATAGAAATTATCAGATGTGGAAACTTTTTATAGAAATTATCAGATGTGGAAACTTTTTATAGAAATTATCAAATGTGGAAACTTTTTAACCTAAATAAGGACAACAATTTCCACAATATTAATCCCAGTAATGGTTTCAAGGGTATCGTAGTGAATCTGGCATGGAGGTTCAGTTTTAATTGTTTAGTTTATACATTTTGTGTTCCTTGGAGGGTCCAGTAGCTCACTGCACCAGTTTCAATATAGTTATGAATATAAATTCGGTTTAAAAAGGGGGTTAGAAGTAAACATCCTGGCGTACAAAAACTCTGCGGGTTTGCTATGGTTTTTAAGGGACCTCAGGGAAAATAGATGATTTTTAGGGCTCCGGGGAATCATTTGTTGTTTTAGCCCCGGGCTAGACTTTAGGAGGAAGATGCAAAAAAAGAGTTGATCAAGAGAAAAACATTAAAGATGGAAAAAGTTAAGAAGAAAGTAAAAAAAAGTTTAAAAGAGTAGGGAATATATATGATAGAAAAACGGGATTAAGATCTAAGATAAGATAAAGGAGGGAAAACGGGAGTAAGAACTAAAAAAGATAAGATAAAGGTGGGAAAATGGGAGTAAGAACTAAAGAAGATAAGATAAAGGAGGGAAAACGGGAGTAAAAACTAAAGAAGATAAGATAAAGGAGGGAAAACGGGAGTAAGAACTAATGAAGATAAGATAAAGGAGGAAAACACGGGAGTAAGATCTAAAGAAGATAAGACAAAGGAGGAAAACGAGAGTAAGAACTAAAGAAGATAAGATAAAGAAGGAAAAACGGGAGTAAGAACTAAAGAAGATAAGATAAAGATAAATTAGATAAGATCAATTAAACAGAGCTGAAAACTGAGATATCCTTAATCCCAATTACTTAATCTGAGTATCCAATGGACACACTTTTAATTTTCTTCTTAAACCGTTCTTTCTTGGATATTGTAGAGAAAAATAATGAACCGGTTTTTTTCTGTATATAATGTTAAATGGCGCGCAAATTTTCAAATTTCTCGGCTTTATATACGCGACTCTGATTGGTTGAATTTTATACACTTTTCAGAATACAAGTATAAGATTAGGTTAGTCTCGATATTAAGAAAAAGAGAGGATCAAGCATTAATCTCAATATCCACCATTCTAAAGTTTTCAGCACTGATCAAATGGATAAGGAGAAAAAAAAAACAGAAAACAGATTCCTTAAAGTTAACTGGAAAAATATTATTTTGAGATGATAGGGAAATGGGTCTAATTGATACTTTATTTAATGACAGAGCAATATATGGGAGGTCTGGGGGAAGGGAGGGGGGGGGGGCGTAGAAAATGAACTAAGAAAACTCAATAAGGAAGGGGAGGGTGGGGCTAATGTACCAATCTTCACATCATGTGTAATTTTCAGTTCCTCTGGTGTCAATTTTAATGGTAAATACCCCCCCTCACATCCACCCCTTCCCACACCCACACTTTCTTCAATATGTTTACCCAACCCGCCCCATCTTAATCGATTTGTTTAAAGAAAACTTCCGGTTTCTCCATCTGCTCGTTTCCGGTTTGTTCCAACCTTTTTTATCTTTCTTTATCAGATTTTAATTTCTAAAGAAAACAAGGGTTAGTTCTATTTTTTAACACAGTTTACACAATAAGGTATGAAAAATAGAAGAAAGTTTGGGTCAAGTTTGGTTAAACGATTTTGCTTACTTTTTTCTAATAGAAAAAAAACGCGAAATCAAATTGCTTTACAGTTTTTAGCCACGATTGTTTATTATTACACGGTTGTCGGACGGTTGTATAATATCTATATATATAAACTGTCTAAAAACAGAAGACGGTTGTCTAATAACTATACATCTAAACTGTCTAACTAAAGAAGACGGTTGTATAATATCTATATATATAAACTGTCTAAAAACAGAAGACGGTTGTCTAATAACTATATATCTAAACTGTCTAACTAAAGAAGACAATTGTCTAAGGTCTATATATCTAAACTGTCTAACTAAAGAAGACGGTTGTCTAATATCTATATATCTAAACTGTCTAACTAAAGAAGACGGTTGTCAATGTCTATAAATCTAAACTGTCTAACTAAAGAAGACGGTTGTCTAATATCTATATATCTGAACTGTCTCACTAAAGAAGACGGTTGTCTAATATCTATATATCTAAACTGTCTAGCTAAAGAAGACGGTTGTCTAATGTCTATATATCTAAACTGTCTAACTAAAGAAGACGGTTGTCTAATGTCTAAATGTATTCACGGTATAATCTATAAATATGAACTAAGATCTGTTTATGATATCTCATGCAGTCTCTATGTATGGGAAACTGTAAAAAATATTAAACGTTCTTTTAAATGTGGCCGTGGGGGGGGGCGATAAGATTAGGATAGTGATGTTATGTTAAAGTGAAACAAAAATATTTTCATTTGGGGAAAATTATTATGTATTCCTTGAAAAGTATCCTGATGAAAATTTGAGTGTTTTAAGGATATTATTCCCCTCTCTCGTCATTAGACTGAAGAACATTAGAAACCTAATCCTAACGAAATTTAGGATTTTCGAAACAAAATTAAAATTTCATTTTTTGAGGAAAAGAAAAGTTTCATATTTCTGTGTTGTCCTCAAGCGGTTTTCTCACCCCTTTTCTTCTAAATATATCTAGCAATCTTTTTTACAAAATATCTTTCTTTATCTTTATTTTTTCTTTCTTTTTGACACAGTTCTCTTGGACCTTCTTTTTTAAATGCTTTTTTTCTATCTGTGTATCCTGTGTATCCTGTGTATCTGTGTATCTGTGTATCTGTGTATCAGTGTATCTATGTATCTGTGTATCAGTTTATCTGTCTATCTGTCTATCTATCTGCCTGTCTGTCTTTCTGGGTGTCTGTCTGGCTGTCTGTCTGTCTGTCTATCTGTCTATCCGTCTATCTGTCTATCTGTCTATCTGTCTATCTGTCTATCTGTCTATCTGTCTATCTGCCTATCTGTCTGTCTATCTATCTGTCTATCTGTCTATCTGTCAATCTGTCTATCTGTCTATCTGTCTATCTGTCTGTCTATCTATCTGTCTATCTGTCTACCTATCTGTCTATCTGTCTGTCTATCTATCTGTCTGTCTCTCACTTGATCTGTCTGGCTTCCCAAGCTATTTCCATCTATCTGTTCAAATATCTATAGGCTGCACCCCGGGACCCCTTTTTCTAACACATTTTTGAAATCTGATCTTGAAGAATCTCGTCTTTTTTTCAAATTAATTCTTTCAAAATACCCGTTTAGTGGAAATCAATCAAATCTCATGAACCGCAACTCACCCAGGGTTTATCATTCTTTAACCGTGTTCATAATATCTCAAAATATCTTTATCATTCTTTAACCGTGTTCATAACTATCGCTCTATATATCTCTTTATGTACCTATCGCTCTATATATCTCTTTGTAAATCTGTCCATCTATATTTATCAATTACTCTTGGAATATCTCTTCCTAAATTTATTTATATTTTAAACTAAAAATATCTCTCAATCTCTACAATGTCTGTAAATCTATCTATCTATTTCTCTATGTATAATCTCTCGGTTCACCCCTCTGAGTCCAGCATCCGCTTTATTATTCATCCAATATTAAAGTTTATATTTTAAATTGTTGAGGTACTCCTTTTTGAATTTGGCAGAAAAGGTTTTTTTTACAATTAAAATTAAATAACATGAGTTGCAAAAAAAGTTATATTTATGGAAGGAGTATCAAATATTGCTTCAATGTTTAAATTAACACGTGCTACGTATCCTCTTAATGTCAACATATTTTATACATTACTTTTTATTCAATTAAAATACGAAAAAAGAGTTTTATTTATTTCTGATGGTCAGAGTTTTTTTTGCGTTTACGAGACTGCCAGCATAATCATAATAATTTAGAATATTATTCAACGTCACTTCCTGGATAGACCCCACTAGGACCCCTAGGACCCCTCCTTGCATGATTCAAAAATCTAAAGAGGGTTTCAGGTTCAAAATATTGTCTGGGTTTAGTTTATAGTAAGGTCAATCTTTGAGTAAAAGATATAGAGGGAAGGGGAGACAGATACAGGGTTAACCACAAAAAATGAGACTTCAGAGACGACTGTACAACATTTAAACAGTCTTTTGTGTCACATTCATCGTTCCCTGCAACTTTAAACTTGTTTCTTCCTTTGTCAAACCTCTTAATATACCATTGAAAGACTGTATGTAATAGAGATGTCAACGTTTTGATTTTTCTAGATTTTAGCTTTCGTTACGATAGTGTTCATCAAAAGTATTAACGTTTGAAACGTTACGTTGCACATTTTAAAATTTTATGGTATAGAGTAACGTTACGTAATGAATTTTCTGCACTTGAATACCTTATACAACGTTAAGCTTTAGTAAATGTTATTGAAAAAAACAGTAAGCTCCGTTACGCTTTTGCATTTGATGTTTTAAAAACTTTCCCAACGTTGCGTAAAAGCTTATGTAATATAACCACAATTTTTTAACGTTCCACTTTCATGCAAGGTAAATATCTTCAGAGACCTTACGTTACACTTTCACTTGGTTTAAGATCTAAAAGATGACAAACGTTTTGCTTTAATGAAACGTCATTGGGGCATAGTTCTGTACGTTACAATGCATTTCAGTGCAAAGAATATTTTTTGTTAACGTTACGTTTTATCTT
>NW_019398004.1:58644-121740 GCF_000591075.1 Eurytemora carolleeae
GGGGTAGGTGTGGAGGGGAAGTAAGAAAAAATTGCAAATATTATTTTAAAGGAAATGCATTTTTTAATTTTTATTTTCTTTATATAAAACAATTAAAATGCAGTTAGAATAAAGTTTTAACAATCTGTAAAAATCGTTTGTCGCAAAAAAATCTATTTTCTCATAGTTTACGAATTAGATCCTCCTCTTTCCTTCGTTAAGGAACGCCCCCAAGCTACTTAAACCCTAAATGTCTTGGCAAAATGTAGAAAATATTCACATGAAAAAATATATTTTCAACTGATTCTTATTGAATTATTTTTATTTAAGGAGAAAGTTGTTACAATGAGGAATTTTTAAAATGGGAGAATTGAAAGATGTGACATTTTTTCTTGAAGTTTTTCATTTTTAAAATGAAGTTTTATGTTTGTCCTTTCCAACCCAACTATCACTAGGTTTGAAACAACTATGTCATGTTTGGCATAATATATTTCGTTGTAATCCACAACATCTTCAGATAATATATTTCGTTGTAATCCACAACATCTTCAGATGGCTAAAAAACATCTGTAAAATGGAGAACACATTGATAATCAAAATAAAAGATTAAAACAAAAACAAAAGATTAATACAAAGAAAATAAAGCTGTATTAGATTTATGGTAAAAAAACTAATTTTTAAAACATTTGTGTCCTGAGGTCTAAATTTATGAATAGCGATAAGTATTTGAACTATAGTTACGAATAGTTGAACTATCTTATTTTGTGATTATCGTTTCATCAATTATATTTGTAAAACTGTAGTGTAAATAGTCGTCTGATTAATTGTAAATTAATTCCGAGTCTTTCTGAGAAGGACTGTAGAGAAAATTTTAAAATATTTTTCCTAAAGGAAACTTTACAAAAATTTTGCAAAAATTTCAAGTTCAAGCCTGAGCACGGTAGCACCTGCAGTGGCAAGTTGGATATTTCATGCATATAATTGGTAATAATGATAAACTTTGTGGTTCAGGTAATTGTATTTCTACTCATCACATCATCGTTTTCTGTTTTTATACAACACTAACTGAAGTGCACAACGCTACCCCGCAATAAAAAATATCAATAAAAAAAATATCTGATTATTTAAACCTATTTTACCCCCAGGGTACCCATGGATTTCCTAAAAAATGTTTATCCAATTCGGATAAACATTCTGACCGAAGAGCTTTATTATACTACAGTCGTCATTGTATAAATCAATATATTAAAGACGAGTTTTTATTATACTACAGTCGTCATTGTATAAATCAATATATTAAAGACGAGTTTTTATTATACTACAGCCGTCATTGTATAAATCAATATATTAAAGACGAGTTTTTATTATACTACAGTCGTCATTGTATAAATCAATATATTAAAGACGAGTTTTTATTATTCTGCAGTCGTCATTGTATAAATCAATATATTAAAGACGAGTTTTTATTTCGATTTTTATTGCTACCAAGGCTTCAGACAGCATGGATACACAGAAACATAAAAATATTCAGAACCTGTAAATCAATATATTAAACACGAGTTTTTATTTCGATTTTAATTGCTACCAAGGCTTCAGACAGCATGGATACACAGAAACATAAAAACATTCAGAACCTGTCAATAAACAGCTTTTCTTTCCTTATTTGTAGATTCGTTAGAAATCAAAATTAAATAGAAAAGTCATCTTTCTTGTATTGATATAAACACTCCGCATCGTGCCCAATCTTTTTTTGTAATATTCTTAGTTTTAATAAAAATATTGAAATAGTATATTAATTCTGTAAATTAGCTAAATCTATTTTAATACCTAATAAAAACTCAAAGTTGCAATGGTGTAGTTAAAAATAAATTAATTTTTTTAGTAATTCCCCTTTAATTAATATTCATGTTTATGTTTCGGCTCATACACATGGTTGATTTAATGTTGAAAAAACGATTTTTAATGACCCACCCGCCCCCTTTTTAATCCTCATTAATCATTATCCTCCAAACATTAAAAAAAAAATAATGATACAAACAATCTGGATCCGCGGAAAATTTTTTTTAAAAAATGCTACAAATATTTTCCAAATGATCAATTACACATTTTTGGAGATTTAAATGGAAGTAATGAACAACTCCCAAAAAAGAGATTGATAAACTACCGAAAGAAGTTACATAATCCGTCCTCTATCAAACATAATCCGTCCTCTATCAAACATAATCCGTCCTCTATCAAACATAATCCGTCCTCTATCAAACATAATCCGTCCTCTATCAAACATAATCCGTTCTCTATCAAACTCAACCAGGACTGAATCCCAGGCTCTAAATATCACACAGGGATACAAGTGTAGCTATCAAAATCCAGCTACTTATCCAGTGCTCTAAATGCCACAAAATGACACAAGCCTAGCTATTAAATAAGCTATAAATGATGGGGACAATCCAATGCGCTATATGCCACACAGGGACACAAGCCTAGAAATACAAGAAGCTGAATATCGATCCCAAATTAACGGGACCGATCCTACCTATTTATAAAAACAGGATTTCAGGATAACTCTCACACAGTAAACAGTAAAAGTTATTCTATAAACTAACTTTATTTAAATATCTTATGTCACAAGTTAACATGAATTGACATAATTACAGTTCCCACGTCGTTATCTATTTCACATGATTAAGACAATCATATTACAGTTAAAGTTCAATGTGCGTATTTATAAGATTAGCATGAATAGACATAATGTAGTTAAGCTATCTCCACACATGTTTATAGCGTAATTTAAGTATATCACATGATTTAGACAATCATATTACAGTTAAAGTTCAATGTGCGTATTTATAAGATTAGCATGAATAGACATAATGTAGTTAAGCTATCTCCACACATGTTTATAGTGTAATTTAAGTATATCACATGATTTGATCTAATCATGCTAAGTATTCAATTCAAACGAAGTTTCAATGAATAATGTCATTATGTCTAAGTTTACAACATAAATTGTTACTAATGTACAACGTACTGCAAGTTTACAGAATATCATGTTTACAGCCCGAGCTATTACTGGTCAGGTAAAGACGACCTTAAACTCTTTTTATGACAATTCAAAGGTTAGATTAAATTTTTTACTTCGAGGAAAGTCTTTTTTATGGCTTTTTTAATGACTTTGCAAAGAAAGAACCCAGTTTACAATTGCAAAGGAGACTTAAATTATAAATTCCATACAGTCGTCTTTGAAGACTCAATCTTTGTGGTTAATCCAGTATTACAAAACGTATTCATATCTTTATGTAGTTAGAAGAGAAAACCAATTTAATAACTTTTTATTTTGGATTAGTCTTGGTTTAAAATGACAGGAAATGAAACACTGCCTCAGGCAAAGATTGGATGATTCCTTAAAAATATAATATACAGGGTGTTAAAATAATATATACATATTTAAACAAAGTGTTAACTGTTCCATTTATATATTAAAAAAAATGTACTGGCGGCTGTGAGAGTTTGTTGTTATACTATGAAGTTTTAGAAAATTATATTTTCTGGGACACTCTTTAAAATTCTATCCAACTCCCATAAGCTTGCATGATGGTTGTCAATTAACATTTTCAATTGATTTTTGAAAATAATTCCCGGCTATAAACACTTAAAAACCGATTAAATCAGAAGCGTAATCGATTAAAAAACTGGGATTGAGAGGCGTTAAAAAGTTTTGAAATATTTAATGATATTCAACCCCCTCTTCAGAAACCTTTTTATACATAAAATAATTGATAAACAACGACCCCCTCCCCTCTCCAGACATTTTTATTATTTTTTTTCTATCTTCGCAAATGATGGATAAACAGTAAACATATATAACTGAGATAATGTGTTTTGTGTTTGTATATCAAGGGTACTTCAGTTCTTATATACAGTTTACAATATACATGTCTATCATACATAATACACATATATATATATATATCTTTGAACACGTGATATACAGTTTAGGGGAAAGGGGTGGAGGGCATTTCAGGGGATTTAAAACTGTTTTACATACGCTCCTCTGTTATGATTATATACTTGTTCAGGGATTAGAAGAGAAAAAAAATTGATTTTTGACCAGATTTACATGCATAATTTGGGGACCAATCAAAAATTTTAAAACATGGAGAAGATAAAAGAATACCCGGATCAAAGAGGAGGAGTTGGGCATCTAACGTACTAAAAACAGATCTTCCCGTCTGCTATAACTCCAAAAAAGAAAAAAAAGAAATACAAATTTTGTTCTTCTCCTTTTAAAGATCATATTTCTGTGGTTATTGGTGAGCTGGTCTTCTCATATAAGACAGATAGATAGATAGACAGATAGATAGATAAATATATAGATAGATAGATAGATAGATAGATAGATAGATAAATATATAGATATGTAGATAGATAGATAGATAGATAGATAGATATGTAGATAGATAGATAGATAGACAGATAGACAGATAGATAGATAGACAGATATATAGATAGATATATAGATAAATATATAGAGAGATGGATAGGTAGATAGATATATAGAGAGATAGATAGATAGATGGAAATTTAGATGGATAGATAGAGAGATAAAGATAAATAGTTAGTTATATAGTTAGATAGATAGATAGACAGATAGATAGATGGAAATATAGATGGATAGATAGATAGAGAGATAAAGATAGATGGATAGATGGAAATATAGATGGATAGATAGATAGATAGATAGAGAGATAGAATAGAAAGATAGATAGATTGAAATTTAGATGGATAGATAGATAGATAACGGTAAATAGATAGTTATATATTGATAGACAGATAGATGGAAATATATATGGTTAGATAGATAGACAGAAAGTATGAAAATCGTTAAGCTGTGTTTTAAGTTTAAATCGATTCCATATATTTAAAGGTTTGGGGGGGGGGAGGATTTTGATGGGGAAATGTGGGGAGGGGTTGGGATAGCGGGGGCGGAGGGATCAAAAGGACAAAATTGCTGTTTAGTTAATCTCTTATTTGGTGTAAACTGTAAACTGTAAACTGTAAATACTAAATCCAACATGTCGTCCAAAGAAAACAAAACTTAGATAGATGAGAGAATTGAGCATAATCGCCAACAAACTAAACTGTCACACAGCGTGATTCAAAATACATAAAACCATGACAAACAGGATCAATAATTTTATGAATTGATTTTACTTTTAAAAATCAAAATAAAAAAGATTTGTGAAAGAACGATAGAGGGACAAATTTGATCAAGAAAAGCAAAGTAAAAAATCGTAAATTAATTCTAAAATAACACAAATAAGAAATATAAGAAGATGGCATATCAGATAAAAAAATCTTATGAATGACATAAACATAGAATAAAGAAAGAGGAAAATTTATATAAATAAATATTAAATGAGAAAAAAATCATCGATTAATTTCAATTAAGCAAAAAATAAGCACACTAAATAAAGAAGACAAAGATGATTTACAAAAAAGTTGAAAAAAATTGGAATGATCCCAATTCGAAATTTTTGTATTGTGAATCTCAGGATCAATTTATGTAATTCCTTTTGGATCATGAGGTATGGTGATCATACCCTGCGGGAGAACTAAAAAGTAGGGATCAAGCATCAGAACTCGCAAATCTTAAAGTTGATTTATAAAGATTAAGAGTTGTAAAGTTGTTTTCAGAAATACTAACAAAGTAAAAAGTACAAACAAACTGAAAACAGACAAACAATGAACAAACACGGACATAATATACCAATATGACCTTGAAGCTCTAAGCTCGGCTGAAAGTTAAAATATTTGTGAATTTGACAAATCTAGCAGTGTACTAATCTTCACTAAATATCAGACCGCGTGTCACTAGAGGTTATAACACCAATTTCTCAAAATAAATCCAACATTTTTGTCCTTTTCTGAAATTGAATTTGTTCAAATGCAAATGGTAGAAAGATCGAAATATGGAGACCCCGCGCGTTTAAATCCCCGAAAAAGGCGGGAATGCTTCTGCATGGTGAGATAACAATTAGTAATACACAGATTATTATACAAATGTTACTGATTGATTTAAAGTTAATAAAATAAACCCCCCAATTTTTTGTTTTTTCTTTAATGCGACATCAAATTAATTTTTTTTGCCTATTTTTTCAGCTTGATATATTGTCAATCGCTATATGAACTTTTTTGGCGAAATTAAAACAAAATTTACGAAATAATGATTTTGCGTAATCCAATGTCTATCTTTTTAACAGCAAAAACTTTGTGAGCAAACAGAAATCTAGCCAAAGTTATCGCTCGGAGTTATCGCTCGGAGCCAGAAATATCGAAACTTTCTTTCAAAATAAAAATAGAGGGATGCAAAGAAATCCGGGGTTCTTGTAATGGAACCGAGTTCTTCTCACATTAATTGTTTGAAATATAAAATATTGACGCCATGATGTTGCAGAAACAAATGGATTAGAAAATTTGAGTTTGTTGCAAATATTTATTTCGTGGATTTTATGATAGATCAAAACACGACATACTTTTGTTGAAGTAAAACCTGATATTTCTTTTAAAAAAAGCCTTTTTGAGTTATTTATAATTATTTTGCATAAAAAACAAGTTTACATCTGCAGGGATGAAGAAACCAGTTGTTTAAAAAAAGAAACTGAAAATATTTCGTACACAGTCGTCTCTTAAGTCTCATCATTTGTGGGTCACCCTGTATTAACTCCAGTTTAGCGTTGACCAAGCTAAGAAACCCGACGTTGCCCAGTGTTTTATTACTTTTTGTTACTTCCACCGTTTACCCGAGTTTGGTATTAAATCATGATTTTAGCTAAAATTCTCAGTGTCATCCGTGGAATTTAAGAAAATTCAAAATTTTGGTTATCCCATGTCAGACCTTAGGTACGTATGCAGGTTCAATAAAAAAATGTCAGCCAATTTGGTCTAGCTATAGCGAACATTTAATATATATAACTAAGCAAAGAACCAGCTTTATCATAGAGATTTAACTTATTTCTATTTAGCCACGTTTTTGCTTTAGAGTATTTCTAGCTTTAACCAGGGTTTATCACCAGCAATGTGAATTGTGGAGTATGCCCAAATATGGTTCGTGAGAACTGAACAAACAAAGTTGTAAACAGCTCTAGTCCTGGGTGGTTTTAAATCTATTTGTTGCATCTGCATCAAGTGTTTCACTCTCTGTCTAGAAATCTACATCAAGTGTTTCACTCTCTGTCCAGAAATCTACATCAAGTGTTTCACTCTCTCTCTCTAGAAATCTACATCAAGTGTTTCACTCTCTGTCTAGAAATCTACATCAAGTGTTTCACTCTCTGTCTCTAGAAATATACATCAAGTGTTTCACTCTCTGTCTAGAAATCTACATCAAGTGTTTCACTCTCTGTCTAGAAATCTACATCAAGTGTTTAACTCTCTGTCTAGAAATCTACATCAAGTGTTTAACTCTCTGTCTAGAAATCTACATCAAGTGTTTAACTCTCTGTCTAGAAATCTACATCAAGTGTTTAACTCTCTGTTTAGAAATCTACATCAAGTGTTTCACTCTCCTCTGCCTAGAAAAAAGGGAGTAAAACTGACTAATCAAATCAAATCAAATCAAATCAAATCAAATCAAATCAAATCAAATCAAATCAAATCAAATCAAATCAAATCAAATCATGCTTTCAGGGAGTCCTCCTATCCATCCCGAAAACTTGAAATGAATATACTAATTCAAGAGTGAAGTGAGGTCTTATCAATTAAGTATGAAATAGAAGGGAAGATACACCTGACGCAGCCTACCCTACTATATGATTATACATGCTTTGCAGACGGGTACTCCATTTGAATAAGAAATATTTGTCTGATGTACAATTACCGCGTATTCAATACTCTATTCTGAATATTTCTTATACAAATGGAGTACCCGTCTGCGAAGCATGTATAATCATATGGTAGGGCGGGCCGCGTCAGATGTACCTCTCTTCTATTTCATACTACTTGGGTCTTACAGCTTGTACCATATTAAAATTGAAACTTTAAATTAAGGATTGTTATTTTAGCCATTTATATTTTCTAGAAAATAGAAAAATAAATTTAAATTTTAAAGGGACTATTGTTGTTATTTCAAATGACGTTTCGAAGAGAGTTTTCCCAATTTATTAAGAGAGTTTTCCCAATTTATTAAGAGAGTTTTCCCAATTTATTAAGAGAGTTTTCCCAATTTATTAAGAGAGTTTTCCCAATTTATTAAGGTACCCTTTTTAAACCTTTATCTTACCAAACACTAGATGAACCGGGGTTGTCAATGGAATAAAAAAAAATAGAATTAAAAAAAAAAATTCGACTAAAACATTGATATTGAATTTTTTAGCCTATGTTACCACCCATGGGTTCCCTTAAAAAAATTTCAGTCAATTTGGTTTAGCAGTTTGGCCAGCTATAGCTAACTTATGATCAAATATACAAATTAATATACATATTATTGAGCAAAGAGCTTTATTATATAGATGAAGAAGATATCTTCGTTTTTCAACTAGAAAACTATTTCAATCAGAGTATTATCTCGATTTGTTTCTAAAGCAGAAGTATTTTAAATGTAAGTCACATTATATATAGAGTAACAACAATTTAATTTCAAATTTGTAAAGAAAAATGATGGATATCTCATGTATTCTAATTCCTGCAATGGTTTAAGGTTACCCTAGTGTATAATGCCACCATATAATTGGATGGTCACTTGAAATTACGTCTCAAGTCCCCTTTTAACTTATTATTTTTATTTTTATTCAATATGTTTGGTCACCCTGTTCTTCAGGTTCCCAGGGCATACTTTAACTAATGATAACCAGGGTTTCCATGTAATTTAAACTTTACACACTTTTTTATGGGTTTTAACTGAAAATACAAAGATTTAGTTTGTTATTAAACTAAGTATTATAGAGTAAAAAAATGGTTTAACCTTCACTAATAAAGGGTTGTACATAGACGATACAAGTTTAGAGGTTCACAGTTTGATTTTATTTTATATGTGTGCTGGTGATTGTTCGACGTTAGGAGTGTATTTTTTTAACGTAAAAAAAGTTTGCTGGCAATAATATATCATGATGCAGAGTCAAGCATTGTTTTTACTCTCAATTGCATCTTGCGCATTTTTGCCGCGTAAAATTATGAATATTTAGAAAGAGGTTGAAATCCGCTAAATATTTGTCTGCATCAAGCGTACAGTGTAAACAGTCTAGTTTCTAATTAGAAGATTTTCTCATGGAACCAGTAGACCCAGTAAACCTAGTCTTTATCTAATCTCCAGGGGAACAATTCTAATCCCCACTCCTCTTCGTCAGATTATAAAAAAGAATAAAAAAGATTAACGATAAAATTAGAAATAAATTAACTTAAATTTATTTCACTTTGCCGGAATTTTACAGTCTTTGGAAAACTGAAAATTATCTTATCTTATCCGGATATCAAATCTTTTGAATAGAAATCAATTTGATCAAATAATTTTTTTAAAATTAAAGAGATTGTAAGCGTAATATTAAGTGACCCTCCGAGACACATCGGTAACATGGAAACGTTTATCTGATCAAAAATAACGTAATTTTTCTCACTCGAAAATTTTATTCCTGAAGATTTCTAGAGTCTTTCTCTTGAGCAAGAAATGCGCAAGTCACTTTTGCATAGAAACCACAAATCAAAATAAACAGTTTTCAAAAACAAAGAAATGGAGTTCTAATTGATACTTGATCAGTCAAAGCTTTTAAGGGTACCGTTGTAAATCGGGCATTGTCATCTTTGCATGGAGGGTCACTTGAAATTACTCTGACAGTCCTTTTAAGGCATGGTTTTAAAACATTTTAAGCGTTTAAGGAGTTGTATTTACTTACACAACTTTGTGATTTTGGAGCCTTTATAATTTGAATTTTACGCAAATTGAAATTTTGCGCGCCATTTAAGATTAATATACAGAAACGGAACTCTCTTTT
Source organism: Eurytemora carolleeae (assembly GCF_000591075.1). Classification (NCBI taxonomy): domain Eukaryota; kingdom Metazoa; phylum Arthropoda; class Copepoda; order Calanoida; family Temoridae; genus Eurytemora; species Eurytemora carolleeae. The sequence goes on from NW_019398004.1 coordinate 68,607, forward strand.
TAAAAAAAATCGGTTTTTGATTTTTCTCTACTATTTCCAAGAAAGAACGGTTTAAGAAGGAAATCAAAAGTGTGTATATTGGATACATAGATTAAGTAATCGGGATTAAGGATATCTCATTCTAAAGTTTTCAGCTCAGAGTATACACTGAAACTCAAACTTTACTAATTCTAAACCAGTATTTACAATTTAAAGAAAATGCGCAAACGACAAAAATTTTGTTGTTTTTAAAAGATGATCTGTTGATCAATAGTTCCGTTTATTTGATCCATACAATGAACAATCCTTTAAACAAAAAGATTTGATCTTGTTTTCTTTTCAAATTTGAACTCTTCTACTCCTTCCATACATTGAAACTTATCAATATAATCCTTTCATATTCCCCCATTTTCCTCGGTTTAATTCCCCCATCTCCTAGTTCAAAATTCCCCCTGTTGTTTAATCCCCCCCCTTCTCGGTTTCTAGTTTGGTTGGATGATTTATATGAATATGCTGAAGTGGTTTACTCCTTTTTCAGGGACCACAAAAAATTATTTTCAAATTATATTTTCTGTCAATTTAATTTTATATTACAGGACACCTCTTCCATTCTTATATAAATTTTTCAATTCCTTCCAATTTACTTTTCCTAGTTTAAATATATCCCTCTCTTTGCTATTTAAACTTTTATTAATTTCCATGTGCAGTATGGATGGTCAAATAATCGATTAATCTCAATTCAAACAAAGCTCGCTCTCTCAGAATATTAGAAACAGTGGCCACTTTAGGGGGGGAGGGTGACCCCCCCCGTGACCCCCCCCCCCAGGAAAAAATTGTAGACACACCTAGCCCCTTTAACTAGATTGTTAAGATAGATAAAGTTATAAACAATCGTGTTGTAGGTTTAAAATGTTCACAATCGTGTCGTAGGTTTAAAATGTTCATGTTCAGAAGTTCAGAACTGCAAAAAGGACAGGAGACAACGAAGAGAGAGCGGTTGCGGTAAAAAATCAAAGGACAAGGCATTACGACAATTCAAAGTCAACCCAGTCTAAAACCTGGAAAAAATACAGGCCTGCCAAGTTCAGTCATTTCAGGGTTTCTTGAGAATAAACCGACAAACATAAAAATGCAAATTATGTAAATTGATATCATGAAAATGCAAATTATGTAAATTGATATCATAAAAATGCAAATTATGTAAATTGATATCATGAAAATTCTTTTCTCAGAACTTTTCTAAAGTTTGTTTTCAATGTATTGTTTTTAAAGGAACCGAAACATCCGCTTTATCTAAAGAACATGAAAATATATTCCAAAATAGGAAGGAGGGAGGGGGAGGGGGTCTTTGGTATTTTCTCACAATTATCAACGCATTTTCTATTATCCTTTACTTGGGTTAAGAGTTTAGACTATAAATTAGTTGAGAAGTTTAGAATGACGTTTTTTTTAATGAATCAGTTACAGCGGTGGTTATAAAACATTTTATATACTTGTTTAGTACCTTGTTTTGGACAGGATGGCAAAAAATGTTCGTTGCTTGAAGAGTGACAGGACGAAAACTAGGTTTTTAAATGTTTTTCCCCGGCATTGAAATCTCCTGGATTTAACAATAAACCTACACAGCGGAAATATAAACAATATAAACCCAGGATAGATAGATAGATAGAAAAACAAAAAGATCTTGAATTGGATAGATAGAAAGATACAATTTATTGTTTGTTTGACGTCGCAGAAACAAAAGAACGATCAAGGCGGGGCATGAAATGATTACAATGATAATAATGATACAATGATAATCTTTTTTTTCTTTAGAATTCAAGACAGTGTTGATTTACTTTAGCAAGGAAGGGGGGAAGGAAGGAACACTGGGGTGAGAATTAAATATCTAAAGGATCTAAAGAGAGAGGGGGGGGGGGTAAATAGGTCAGAAGAACAGGGGCTTACGCGGGCTTTTGTTTAGGGGTGGGCACAATTTGCAGTATGCCCCCCCCTTAAAAACCTCTTTTTTGAAAAAATGTTGTTACCTTTTTTTATTTTTTTTTGCCCCCCCCCCTCCAACCTGAACTTGTTTTGTTCACCATAAAAATACATCAAAAAGACTACATTTTTGGGTGGTTACTAACCTTAGAGAGTCTAAAAATTATTCCTTTGCTTGAAAAACTAACTTTTTAACTTAACAAATTTATCAGCTAACTCCATCACAGCTAACTAAATCAATAATCACAGCATCATTAAAAAATTATATTTTTACTGCTAAACGAAATTTCTTCTGATTTTTTTTAGATAGAAATTACTCAATCTACATATTCACCAACTCTTTTAAGCTAAATTTTTCTGGGATTTGCTTGCACAAACATTTCAATGATTTTTTCAGTAGAGAGCTCAGACAGCCTTATAGCGTGTAAACCTTTAAGTGCAAGATCGTTAAGTCTGCTCTCCGTCACAGTACATCTTGTGTAATGAAGTATTCTCTTTAGAAGGCTAAAACTTTTCTCTCCTTGTATTAACAGTGAATTCAGACAAATCCTTAGTCTTTGTCATTGTCAGGTGTTACTTTTTAAACGTAGTTTCCTTTTAATTTTGTAATTTCCAGGGGGGGGCAGTGCCCCGTCTGGTACTCCCAGAGATGGGGCAACAGGACTATTGCCCCCTAGGTACGCCACTGTGCCTGGCCTGAGGAAGGGAAATGCAAGCAGATGTAATATTAAAAGAGCCTCCCTCATGGGTGCCCCCTCTCAGACACTCGGGGGGGGGCAAGTGTAGAGGGGGGCGTGGGGGCGCGGCCCCCCCCTCGCACGCCCCGCAGCAGAATAATCTAGTGTTTAGGGGGTGCCAGGGGGGGGGGCACACTTTAAATTTACAAAACCAATAAAAAATAAAAAAAATTGAAAACACTTTTTTGAATAAAACATTAAAAAATAATGTTTATCTGAAATTAAATTAAATTAAATTAAATTAAATTAAATTAAATTAAATTAAATTAAATTAACAGGTTTTTTTAAAAAATTTGGTTTCTGAAATATGAACAAATGAAATATTCTAATTTACAAAAAATTTGAAAAAACATATTCCATCCTTGGTAATAAAAAATACAATTATTTCTATATCTTTAATAAACTAATCATATTATACATATCTTTTATCCTGATGTAAAATAAAATCCAAAAAGGTTTGTACATCTCAAACTAAATATTTACAAAATTTCTTTAAAAATATATAAGAATTCTCGAATATATATTGAAGACGACAAAATTTATTTGTTTTAAATGTCTTGAAATTACCGCGATATTCTTATATATGCGCGCGTCAACGTTTCGCTTATAACTTTCCAGCCGGCTCATGTTCTTTTCTGATTAGATCGATTTATTCCACTTAAACTCCTAGTATTCATTAGTTCAAGTTGAGAATAAGGTTCTGATTGAAGAGCAATAATATCATTTTTGACGTAGCGTCCCTCCAAACATCAATAGCGGACAGGGGCGGACACAGGATTTAAGTGAGGGGGGGGCAAGATTTTTTAGGAACAAAAAAATTGATAATCAGGAACAAAATTAATTAGGATTAGGACAGGGATTTAGGAACAATAAAAAGATTGATCAGGAATAAGGAACAAAATTAAAGGATTAGGACAGGAATTTAGGAACAATAAAAAGATTGCTCTGGAAATAGGAATAAAATTAAAGGATTAGGACAGGGATTTAGGAACAATAAAAAGATTGTCCAGGAATTAGGAACAAAATTATAGGATTAGGACATGGATTTAGGAACAATAAAAAGATTCTTCCAGGAATAAGGAACAAAAATATAGGATTAGGACAGGGATTTAGGAACAATAAAAAGATTGTCCAGGAATTAGGAACAAAATTAAAGGATTAGGACAGGGATTTAGGAACAATAAAAAGATTGTTCAGGAATAAGAAACAAAAATATAGGATTAGGACAGGGATTTCAGGTGGGTCGGACACAGTATTAGGAACAGGAACAATAATAGGAACATTAGCAATTTAAGAACAAAAAGAAATTACTAGTTTCTTACGAATTTCTAATTCTAAATTTATCGTTAACAATAACATTTACTTATTGTCGTTGATTTTTAAATTAAACTGAAGAAAAGACTCAAGATGTGCAGTGTGCCGAATACCAATAAAACAAAACACAATGTCTGTCATCGTTTACTTACATCGTTGGTTTATCCCAGGCTTTATGGTTCTCAGGGACCTCTCCTCAGGCTGGGGTGTTCTACGAAACCTCTCTCCAGGCTGGATGGTTCTCAGAGACCTCTCATCAGACTGGTGGGATCTTAGGGACCTCTCCACAGGCAGGGGGGTTCTTGGGGACCACTCCCTGGAATTGGCGGATCCTAGGGACCTCTCAACAGGCTGGAGGGTTCTTGGGGACCTCTCCCTAGACTGGGGGGATCTTCGGGACCTCTCAACAGGCTGGGGGGTTCTTGGGGACCTCTCTTTTGACGGGTGGTTTCTCTGGGACCAGTCCTCGGAACTCGACAGGGACTTGGTGTTCTCTTGGAGTCTAACTTGGGATTGTGGATTATTTTGGTAGTTTACAACTGTCCAGGGAGACTCTTGGGACCTCATCTTAGACTGCTGGGTTTCCTGGGGCCCGGAAAAGGATTGAGAGAAAGGTTTAAATTGTCTCCTCTTTCTCTTTCTCTTCTTTCTCCTCCTGTTCGGCAGGGATCTGGAAAAGGTAAAGAATTCTTTTCCTTCTCGACACCATAGCTTCAGCTCAACAGAATCTCCAGTCTTTACAGCTCCCTGGTTCAGAGCTAGGACCTGTTGTATCAGGCTCATGTTGGTATACCTGGGAGGTGTTGAAGTGGTAGGGTGGGTGTTTCCGACATTTCAGCTGATGCTGGTAGGGCCAGCCCTAGTTGCTGGGGGGCCAACACAGGGGCAGGTATTAGGCAGCACAGGAGAGGGTAGATGTTTCTAGTCTGAATGCCGGGAGAACACTGAATGCCGGGAGAACACTGATAAATTCTCAAAATAATGACAACCAAAAATGTTGCAATGTCAACAACATTAAATGAAATAAATCAAATGATGATTAAAAACTTGAGAGATGTGAACCAGGAGATCAAAGACATAATTCTAGCAAAACTACCTAAAGATCACCACGGCGTTGTGCACCAATCCTTTGATCAGAGCAAGAGATTAGGTGCTCTGAATTCTGTAAAAACAATAGCTGACATCACTTCAGTTTGGAAAAATGATCTTGTCTGGATTCCACCAGTTTTGCATTGCTTAAATGAGGATGGCAAAGATATTGAGGATCCTATTGAGGAAGGAGACTGTTTTTCTATGTTCCAATAGTAGAAACCTTGAAATCTCTTCTGAATGATGACTCTTTCCACAAATCTTCAAGGTTTGGTAATGATGTTTTTATTGCAACTTTCTAAACTTTTCCAAATTATTTTTTTCTAATTCTCTTCAATTGCTATCAAAATATGATAGTTTTCATATTATTATTGGTATAAATTTTTATTATTTTGTATATTTTTTTCTGAAAATCACATTACTTATTTTTTTCTAGAAATGAAGAGAAAGGATGGCATGATTAGCATCAAGGATGGAGAGTTGTACAAGAAATTACAAGTTGAACCTGAGGTTTGTGTTTTCTTTTTTTATTTTTATGATATGAGCTAGATAAATCTTTCAGTGACCCAAGGGCAATTATGACTGTCCAGTTTTAACAAGTGTTATTGTATTACTTTTGATAATTCAAAAATATGCAAATTCTGTTCATTTCTTTCATCAAAATTATGTAATCTTCAGGTCACTCTTCTAAAGAACTCAAAAATAAAAATTAAGTCTTCAAACCAATGCTTAGGACCTTTTGGATCCTGGATTCCTGGATTTGGAACCTCACATTGATCCGGGTGAAATAAAATATTTGTTTTCCTTTTTTGGAGGGTGCATCTGTCATCCAGATTTGCATAAAAAAATAGATTCTAAGCAAAACAAAACTCTGAGATTTCTTTAATGAACATGTTAATTTTCATTTAAGATTCAGAAAATTTGCTTCCAGGCTATTTGAAAAAAACACATATTTTAGGATATTTAGTAACATTTTATTTGTGCTAAATTTTTTAGGATGAAGTGATCAGGTTAACGTTGATTTTGTATTCAGATGAAGAAGAACTTGCCAATCCTTCAGGAATTTAATACAAATAGTTTCTTAAGCAAAAGAAATTGGGCATTTATTCCCCGTGCAGTTTAACTTACTTGATTCGAGGTCAGCAAACACAATACAGAAAAATGGAAATTTAATGAGAAAATAAACTTCATTTTGCTTTGTATCAAACAATTTATCACAGGAGCAGTGAAAACTAAGCACAAGATCCTGCAATTTTTCTTCACTCTAGATGAAACTCTGACTTTTGACAGGTTAGAGCTTTATTTATTTTAAAAAATTTCCCCTTTACTACCAACAAATTTGCAAGACACTGTCAAAGAGATAGATTTTACATTAGAAACTTTTCGTTCTTTTAGAACTTTTTGAATGTATAACGATGATATTTTCATGAGTTTTTGACAAGACCAAAGTTTTAAGGGTACTGCCATGAATGAAGCATGGCCCCATTTTTAAATAGAATGTCTCTTCCCTTGAAGATGCATCGATACTTTTGTTAATGCATTATGTAGGAGAAGGGTTAGTCTTTGAAGGGTTAACATCACAGCTTTGGTATTTTTTCTAATTATTGACTGAAATTATTTGTCTTTTAGATCTTAAGTTCAGTCTTTTTTTCTGGTTGGAGTTGGAAACTCAAAAATGTCTGTAAAGAGACAGTTGAGGTTCCTTACTTAAGAGCTAAAGCTCTTTTAAGATGGGGTCAAGATAGACGACGTCACTATCAAAGCCACTCTTAAAGCGTACACAGGTAAAGTGTATTATCAACACTCACCCTGCTGAATAGTATCATTTTACTTATCTTGGCAAATTAAAATATGCAGTGCTTAGGATCTATTTAATTTTGATGCAGATGCGGATCCAGATCCGGATCCTGGATCCGCAATGGAAAAAAATGTATCCGGATCCAGGTCAATTCTTGGAAGATTTACTGAATTTTTATAACAAAAAATAATTTTAAAATTTTTCGTTTAATTTTTTAGCTTATTTCTTTCCTAATACTTGATGAACCATTCAGAAATAAGGAAATTTTTATATTCTCTCAATTTTCAAAAGTTCTGATTTGGGTTTTATGAGTAAAAAGTTTTTTTTTGCAGTTTTAGATTGTTATTTTACCCCTTGGATTTGGATCTGTGGATCCACATAATTTTGCGGATCTGGATCCAGGAAGCCAAAATCTTGTGGAAGTACATTAGATAAGTAAATAAATAAATTTGTCAGAAAATTTCGATTTTATTTTATTTTGATTTCACATTTGGTCTGTAAAAGCGGGTGAAGATATTTTCAGAGGGGTATATTTCTTTATCATTTATATACCCAAAAGGTAAAAATATAGAAAAAAAATTAATGGAGGGTTCAATAGATGTTGGAATAGAGGTCTGATCTTCATCTTCATCTTCAAGATCTGACACTCAGATCTTGAAGATGAAGATGGGTTCCTCTGTCACACTCCTTGGTCATCCCAGCAACATTCTGAGAATAATGGTGGTGAATCATGTCCTCTTGATGAATTAAGAAGTTTTGATGCCACTAAAAATTTCCTTCTGGACTTCATGCACAAAGGTACGAAAATTTAACATCTTAAAATGTCTTCACACTGTTATTTGGAAAAATAGTGGGTCTGTGTTCACTGTTTTTAGTCATAACAATTGATCCATAGAAATGTTAAACCAATAAAGAAAGATTTTATCACTTTAACGTGAACCTTTTAAGAAACCCAAACAATATTCTGTGAAAAATTGTTGGCAATTCACATTCTGTAGGATTTTTGTATTTATATTTATGATAAATTTAATAATGGGCATCTTCAATTTCAACTGTGAACATGTTCTCTTTGTGTACATTGTAAATAATTAAAGTTTGTGGATTTCATTCAACAAAATTGGTGATTTTCTAAATTTTGAAATTTAAAAAAAATGATAAACTGTTTAACAAAATTTTTTAAAATTTGATCTTTCACAAATATTGGGTCTGATCAGTTTAGCCGTTTTGAAGTTGTTTGGATACAAACAGATAAACACACAAGCATAGTATATATTGTAAACCCATCCAGAAATGTATATACGTTGGAGATTGTATTCTAGTTCATTCAACCCAAGCTAAGTTTTATCATGAGTTGAGAACTGATAATGATTTAACCCGTTACTCTGGATCTGTTACCAACGGCGAGAGGAAATTTCCAGGGCAGCGAGATTCAAACCCTGGTGACCCTTATCTGGGGAACATGAATAATGGTGCTTTCGTCGGCAGAGAAAGAAAACTGAACGTCCTTTTTGTTTCCAAGAAATGAGTCAGTCTTGATGAAGTATCAGAAGAGAGCGGTCGATAACATCTCCAGTAGCTCCGAGAAGAGAATTAGCTTCATCTATGATCCCAGGATTAACTTTGGTTGATCCTCAGTTTGTATTTTAATAATAATGTAAAATAAATGTCCGTGCAAAGTTAGTGCTATCATCGATTCCATCTGGCTTGTTATATAGTTTCTCTTTGTAAAGTTTCCTTTATCGAGTTCTTTATACATGAGTCTCTATTAAGTTTATAATATATATATATATATATAGATATATGGACAATTACTTTTAGGTGGTATTGCAGAAGACATTTCTGGGTTCTTGAAGATATTGAGTCACACTCATTCTTTTACTGTAGAAGAATACAACGAAAGCTTGAGAAATACAGATTTCTCTGAAACAGTATTCTTTTTAAGCTTTTTCCCATCTAAAACTTAGGTTATGTAATTGTAATTGAATTTTCTTGCCTTAAATGGGCCAGATAAGCTTAATTTTAAGTGACTTCCTTGCAATTGTAGAACAATATCTAAGATATTGTTGTTTTTCTAGGTTTAAACGTGTTTAACTCTGATGCTTTCCATATATTTTCCTGCTGATAAGAATTGTGCATGCTATGCATGTTTAAAAACCACACTTGAAAAATCAGTTAAAAAAAGAATGAGACAAAGGTTTTAATGGTACAATTGTACATCGGGTATTGTCATCTTGAAATTACAGTCACTTCAAGATAATTTGTATAGAAATATGTTTTAGTCTTTGTGAAGAAACAATCTCAAGATCTGACGAGGGTCAACCCAGACCGAAATATATTTTCAATAAATGTGGAACAAACATCTACTTTTTTACTCTACAGAGGTTTGGTCCATCACCATCACTGAATTTTAAATCTTAGAAATTTTGTTCATTGGTAAGACACAGATGAAGTTAGTTAAACCTGCAATTTTTTTCCCGTACTTCGGATCCTATTCCGTGTAAACCGGTTCCATAATCTGTAAAAATATTGATCCAATGTTTTGGTGCATATATTGATACTTAACTCAGATGGCGGCTTTGGTAAGGATTCAGATCAGCTTAGTATTCTCAGTTAGCGTCTGATGATCCCAAGCACCTACTTATTCTGATCCATACAGTATTTGAGTATATGTTTGCAGGGATGCATTTCATAATATTCTACATTTAGTTTCTCTTTGTAATTGTGAACCTCATTCAATCAGGTATTTGATGGATTCAGAAACCATGTTTCACCAATATCACTTTTCATTGCCTGAAATTGGTGTCATTTTATTTCTTTCTCACATGGTTCCCAGGCATTCAGTCAGTTATTAACACTTTTATATTGAAAATTCAAATAATTATGAAACGTATCCACCAGATTGTTTCTTCGATTGCATGGTTGATACCTTTACTGATGTAATTCAAAACATGTTTCAAGGTATGAAAAATAATTTTTTTTTGCACTTAGTCCAGTACAACAAAAGAAGCTTTTCAAGTTTCAAAAAATGTTAGCTTTTTCTCTCCATCCTTCCTCTCATTACTAATAATTGTTCAGAATTTATATCCATTGAAAACAATTATACATCTCAAATTAAACTTTAAGAATATTATTCTTGGTGAAACCTTTCTTTAAACCATTATATTAAATAAATTAAAAATATTAGTTATAATTGTTTAAAAGAAGTTATGGGATTGGATGCTATTGCAGGTTGTTAAGTGAAGTGACTTTTCCTGAAATGTGAAATCTTAAAAATTATTTATTTAGTCTGACAGAGAATAGTAGAGAAATATCCAGGATATCTTGGAAGTATTAAACCTAAGCATCATTATTTGGCAAGTTTTTAAAAAATATTTCTTCTAATTTTCTAATTTTTTCTAATTTTGTATTTTTAAATGAAATCTTTATCCTAATTAATCTACATAATAAAGCTCTTTGCTAATATATATATATTTTTATTTTTATATATGTTAACTGTTGGCTGAGATTTTATGAGGAAATCCATTTGAAATTTGTTTTTCAAATATTAATTTTATTGATTTATTTAATATCACAAGCAATTTAGATTTGAATTTGATCATTTACACAAGACAACTAGATTATATATAAATTGTGAAACATTTACTGAAATGTTTAGGAGTAATTCTATTTCCCTTTAATTTTTTTAATTCCGCCCCCCTATCAAACTACGAAATTACCCTCATCATCTTCCCTCCTTCCATAACTCTCCTAGCTTGTCGTTATAAATAAACTTTATAAATAAACTTTGAGAACTGAAAGGTAACGGACATCTCAGTCTTTTGAAGGTATATGTTCCTTCAAAAATAATTGAATGTTTGAAATTCACTACCCAGCTCAGATTCGAGAGATGGGGCCCCTGCTGAGTGTTTGGCCGGCAAGGCCAGACTTTAAACACAGAGGAATTCAGTTTACTATCATAAATTGATTAATTCACACAATTATGAAATGACGACCATGAAATTTTCCTTTATACATTTAACAGAAACCTTTGTTATTTAAAAGTTAGTCTGTCCATTATAACATAAATCATGGTGTTCATTCAAAACTTTTATTTAAACTGTTAAGTTACACTGATTATTTTAGGCTACAAATACAATGGATACTTTAAATTTAAAGAACATTAAAGTTTTATTTTCTTACTTACGAACATGATTTTCTTCAAGATATTTTCTCATGTCTCATTACCTATTTAATCTTTATAAAACATAAGATCAAGTCAAGTGCAAAATAAGATCAAAAATGTGAAACATTAAAGGAACTAAGGACATAAGTTTAAGTCAATTTTAAATATATGTATTTAATTCTTTAGACTCTAACTTCAATTCCCTCATTGCAGTGTGAAGTGAAGCATTAATTTGATAATCACTACACAGCCAATCTCATTTGAATCTTAACCAATTAAGATCAGATATGTGGTTTAAGTGATTAACCCTTATTAAATGGAGAGCTATATGCCTTTATGTTGACGAAATAGACAGTGATTGGCCATTTAATTTTACCCAAATAATACACAAATTCTCCATTTTTAGATTTATATACATAAATTAACAAATTCTCAAATCAAATTTTTCCTTTTTTGAACGAACCACAGCACATATCAACCTGTTCTCAGTGGAGGTTTGCTTTCAACATGTACAATGGCATTTTTTCTTCAACACCTTCAAGGTTACTTTTAAACTGAGATATTTAAAACAATTTTAATTACTAGGCAATTTTAACTTAAAATAAAAGTAGATCATACATTTGTTTTCTCTTTGGGGAAACATCTTGTAAGTATTAGTGCCATGTAAAATGGCAACAGTTCTTGGTCTAGATAATCCAGTATCTTTTACATTTCATTCTCTACAATGCTTGTCCGCCACAGCAGTAGCTGACAGCGGAGCATCCGTTCAACAGCTTATGGATTTTTATGGATGGTCCAATACGAGCATGCCTTAAGAATATGTATCATCCAGCAAAGCTTCTGTAAAATCCATGGCTGATAAACTTCAAGGACCTTCTAATCAAGTAAAAAAAACAGAGGTTAGCGAAGTCTGTATGGAGAATATTTAAACGTGTTCCTCAGCTTCACCTCCTGAGAGTAGAAAGCCCTATATGTGATTCAAAATGCAGACAAAATAGTAATTATCGAACATTTTCAGGGGAACAACTTTACAATGTAATTATGTAAACCTGAAAAGAATGATGAAATATAATATATTTGATGACAGCTCAGTAAAGCTGTATGTACATGTTTTGATCTTTCCTAGATCAAATATTAAACTAGGTGTACGTGTAGTTTACTTGTTTCAACTATTTTATTCAAAATTGATTGAGAGAGCGATTAATGTAAATATAAAATTAAATTAGAGAACTATTTATTTGATAAATCTGTATGGTTCACAGGGAGGATAAGTAATTATCCTCCCTGGAAATAAAAAAGGAGGGAATTAAAGGTTGGTTATTTCGTTGAACAGGAGATTAAAGATGATTTCAATATGAATAATAAATGTCATTTTGCAATCTATTCATTTAATTTTTAATTTATATCTATCCAGGTGGCGAAGCAGTGCTTTAGGTTGAAGTGTTTTCTGCAAGGAGAAGCTTGCTAAGGAAATCTTATAAAATCTTTTCCTCATCTTCTTAAAGTATTTTTACAAGCATTATACATAGATGTCTTTCATTCTTTTTTATTTTAATTAATATAATATTCATTAATATCCTTGATGAAACATTTTTAATCAAATAAAAATTGTAAATTTACTACGTAATACTATCTGTTTAGAATGAAATTCATTCAATCTTTGTTGATCTTGATAACAAAATATTTTCACGGATTTTTGCCACCTTTCAGCTGGTATCAAGCCACCAAATAATATGAATTGCTAAAGATTGGTATTGAATGCAGAAGACAACACATTTCCACTGTATTTTAACAAAATAGATTTTTTACATAAATTTAAGGTTTTGTGAGTGCTTCCGGGATGCTTCTGTATTTATAGCTTATGTATATCTAAAATGGATGAGAAATTACAAACCTCTTTTCTACAGGTCAGTTTTAAGATAGTTTTATTTTTAAATTCACAATTAAAATTCTGAATTAAATAGTAATATTTATAGGGGTAACACATTATCATACTTCACTTTCTTCCTCCATGGAGCACTTGATAAAGAATAAATGAGTTTTATTCTTTTCTGGCTCAGGGAGGACACAGGGTCTTGTAGTTTCTTATCTCCTTGTTCTCAGGAAAATTATGGAGGAATCAATTTACCGATACATTTTTAAAGAAAAACTGGTATTGAGGCTACATAGACTATGTAAAAGCATACAAATTGAGAATTATACCAACGAGAAACGTTGATGGTTCTTTGTTGATATTGAGGCAACATATTATTTTAATTAGGTAGTCTTGAAGCTACAAAAACAAGGTAAAGGAGGGAACGTAGTAATTAAGGAATATACTAACGCGGAACATTGATGGTTCCTCGTTAATATCGAGGCTACATAAAGTAGGTTATTGAAGAGAGATTAGATTTCAGTCTCTTCATGTTCCTCATATCATTTAGGCTGCATGGACAAGGTAAAAGAATGGTTGACTGGCAGTCCCTAATAGTCTATTGTTGGCATATATAAACACCATGCTTGTGTCCTTGTGTGGCACTTAAATCCAAAGTAATAGCTTGTTGATAGCTAGGCTTGTGTCCCTGTGTGGCACTATACAAGTAGAGATGGGCATCTACTCAATTGTGTCCCTGTGTGGCACTTATATCTGAAGTAATAGCTTATATCGATATACAAAACTCTCCATTCAAAAGTTTTGAAGACAATGTTAACAAACTCTTTTCCTTGTTAACACATCACAGAAAATTATACCCTAAGTGTAATATGCCTGAAGAAGAATGGAATACACTAGTTGATGAAGCTTTGGAACAGTTTAACCTAATACCTGATGTTATTTAAAACCCGTTACATCAACCAGTTACTTCAAGAGGCACTCCAGCAAGGACTCCTACGAGACTCCAATTAACTAGAAGACAACTTATCTTTGTAAGTATAACAGAGTATTTAATGGTTAATTTGCTGTATGATTATGGTTAATTTGCTGTATGATTATACTGTTTTTTTGGTTAATTTAAATTATTCTAGGTCTGATTACGTTATTATTTGCTTAATTTTTAAATAAATTTTTAAGGAAACTCCTGTACCTGAACGTCTGAAACGGAAAGTTCTAAATGATTCTTCAGATTCTGATAAATTCCCGCAGATTAAGACGGATGATCAAAATCGTGATGAGTCCTCGGATTCCTCTATATCCGCTGAAAAAGAAGATAAAGTCAGTTCAAGAACAAAAGAAGATGAAGATAGATTCAGAACAGCAAATTTCTCAATTCTGAGAAAACAACTCTTTGCAACAGACAGTGAAGAAGACAGAGCTTCCGGGCGTAGGAAAGCTCTTGTTGACAGATTTATGAAGGATCCAAAATTGGGTCATAAAACATGTTTGTTGTGTGGATCTTCTTTCACAGAAAAAAAGAGTCTCTACAGACACTATCGTGCCAAAAAGCCATGCCGAGAGAGAGTGACAGAAAAGCCCAAGAAATTCAAGACTCAAAGATCCACCACTAAGGCGAATACGGGTAATTTAAAATCAATATCAATTCTTTTATTGATGATATGTTATGTTAATAGATTGATTCATGAACTGTTTGATTGTTTGATTGGTTGCATATTTGATCAAACGATCGACTGACAATATTATTTATCATTAGAAGATTCGGAAAGTCAACATGAAATTGATCTGATGGAAGCCGGACATTCGAATGCACCAGTGTCAAGTAGAGGTAACTTAAACTTAAAATTATTGCTTTGATTGAAATGTCCACTTATTATTATTATTATTTATCATTAGAAGATTCTGAAAGTCAACTTGAAATTGATCTAATGGAAGCCGGACCTTCGAATGCTCCAGTGTCATGTAGAGGTAACTTGAACTTTTAATTTATTGTTTGATAAATGGTCTGAAATATTAAGAGATTGATTCATAGACCTAGTTGATTGTTTGATTTGTTGCATACTAGATCAATGGATTGACTGAATTTATCATTAGGAGAACCTGAAAAACAAATGAAACGCAATGCACCTGTTTCATCAAGTATTCGAAGAAATCTGCTTCCGTTTTACAGTCTTTGAAATCAAAGAGTAAAGATCATAACCCTGTCAGTTTGTCAGTACCTGAACTTGAACCTGAACCTGAAAAATGGCCGGAATCTTCTTTCAGTTTGGCAGTCGCAAACCCTGTCAGTTTGTCAGTACCAAACCTTGTCAGTTTTCCAGTACCTGAACTTGAACCTGAACCTGAAAAACGGCCGGAATCTTCTATCAGTTTGACAGTACCAAACCCTGTCAGTTTGTCAGTACCTAGAGGTAACTTAAAATTAAATTAATTCTCAGCACTATATAGATTAAATTGATTATTATTGATTGCATACTTGATCACTGGATTTACTGAAAAAATAATTTATTATTAGGAGAACCTGAAAAACGGCCGCAATCTTCTATCCGTTTGGCAGTCGCAAACCCTGTCAGTTTGTCAGTACCAAACTTTATTAAACAACACATCCAGAACTGGAAATTTGGAGAAGATCTTCCTGAACAAGTAAGAAACATAATATTCTCCAAAGATGTGCTTAAGTTGTTGCACGTAAAGTCAGAAATCCTAGAAACTCTAGCGGAAGTAGATATTGATGTAGAAATTGCCGATATTTCTCCAGAGTTCCTGAATCGTTTAAATGAAGCAGTTGGTACTGCATTAACCCAAGATGAATCAGATCCTAGGATGAAGGTTTCCTTGAAAGAATTCCAGGAAATCAATTATGAATCACCAAGAGTACCTACAGGAAGAATCTGTCTTAGAGATGATTACTTGTTTACTTGGTATCTGAAACCAAGGATTCAAGGTCACGGTAAACGCAAATCTGAGAAAACAGTTCTTCAGTATGCTACATATTTTTTTGGGAAGTCTGATGACAATCTTTATAAATATTTGGAAGGGAAAAATATTCTCTGATAAGATGCTCTGTTCCCTAGTTCTGTCTGTATTTCAAAGGAAGTTGAAGCTTGGGCAGCGACAGAAAATCCCAGCACTTCAAGTAAGTTCTTTTTTTCCTAAATTTAATTACTGACAGCTTGGCAATAATCATAACACAACAATTTGCTTCTTAACTCGTAAATAACTTATTGAATTTTTTGTTTAGTTGCACGGATTTCTGCTATTGTATCCTTCTACGACTATCTATGGGAAAAATCCTCTGTTTTCCATATTGATACTGAAGATATCCGTCTCGCAGCAGCTCGTCAAGAGTTTCAAAGATACATCATGTTATGTTGTAACAACTTCTCCAACAGTCTTCTTGATCTCAAACCTGCGGCAAAGAAATCTGCCAAAGTTGCTCAAGAACTGAGCGAACAGTTCAATCCTGATCGGTATGAGCAGGTAGAGAAACAGATAAAAGATTTCTTCGATGGTCCAAAATTTCTCTCCATCATGGAAGAAATCGAGGAAATCCATGATAAGAAATTGGATCTGAATCGGGAACAGTATATTCGACTGAATATTCAACTGGCTTTTCTAACTGTTCTACAGAATGGTCAGCGTGCCAAATTAACAAACATCCTGAAGAGACAGGATTTGTTTACTCAGGCCTGACACAGTGAACTGCCAGGAATGTGGACATTCCAGCTGAACAAGTAAGTCAAATTTGCAGTAAGCACCAATTATCTGATCAGAAGAGTCAATTTGATAAAAATAAAAACGTTTATGAGAAACAAAATAATTTAATACTTCTAATTGAATATTATTTAGATTCTCAGCAGTTGAAGAAGGGAAGACTAAAGCAACCCTTTTTATCATGCTTTCAAGCAAGTTCACCAGTGCCCTGAACAAATGGAGCAGGATCTCAACAGAATATCTGAAGAGAAATACCAACCTGGAGATTGATAAGACGTCGCCACTATTTCTAAGGGAGGATGGAAATCCACTCCAGATGAACAACATCTATAATCTTCAGGCTTTCAAGGTAATACTGGTTTATGATAATAAACTGATTTTATAATATTATTAATATAATCAATAATGTTTATTTCTTTAGGAGCTCGGATTTAGCAAAGACCTGAGATTGAAAGATTCACGCAAGATTCAGAGTACAGCTCTGCACAGAGCACTTCCAGCTCAGGACAAGGAGCTGTTCATGCCCACTCGGCAGCTACTGTAAGCCAAAGCTATATCATAAACCCAACTACTTTGTTTGAGAAAGATACTGCGTACTTGCATGGTAGTGCAGCAAAAGTAGTGGATAACTCTGAAGAAGCTGAAGTACAATTTGAAGAAAATCAGAGGCTTCTCAGAGAACATATGCAAGAAGTACAGGAGAACTAAACAAAACTGTCTATGTCTAATAGAGAGCGGAACTCTCGTCAGAGCATCAGTAGTAAACTACGGAATTCCATCTTGTATGGAATAATGGACATGAGAGATGTTGTTTTCTCCAAGCGAATGCTGAAAAGTGTTCCTAGAAACCTCTGTGGAAGGTATAGATCTTCTAGATACTGGGACAAATTTATCCTAGGATTTTTTGAGTCACAGCCATCTGATCTGGCTGTCAAAGAGATCAGATGTCATCCAACCATCAACGGTTTTTGCAGTAAAATCTTTGCGTCTCTTTGAGCATGGAATCGAACGAGGGTTTTAAAAACTTCTGCAGGTCTAGCTTCCTTCTTAGCTCTTACTCTTCAACCTAGAGAAACAATGAAGAACTATGCAAAAGAGGAAACAGATGAAACAGATGAAGAAGTTATTGAACTTGATCTTACTGTTCAAACTAAGAGCCTTCGAGAAGATGAAACAGATGTTGTAGCTGAAAGTTATAGTTCTGTAACAGAATGTGATAGTTCCGATGAGTAATTAGGTACAATAATTGATATATGCTGCAGAAAACATCGAAAAAAATCATTTATTTTCATTTTCAAAATTAGCCAAAGTATGGTTGAAGGATGGACAAGGAATGGAAGATCAAAAAGAAAGAATGAATAACAAGAAATTTATAAGTCTTAAAATGTTTCCATCTGACATTATATTTAAATTTAAAAATATTGTAAAATTTAATTAAAATCCACTATTAAAGTTAAAAGGGTTTCCTGTCAAAATTTGTTGCACAAAAATTGTGCATGTACATACATAACTTTAAATTGAATGATAAATTAATACATTAATACTTTGTGAGTGAGGTTAATATTTTAGCTTTTAATTAATAACATTTATTTTCTGTGTATCTAGAAGTAAATATAAATTGTCCTTGTATTCTACTGAAAAGGTGCTCCAATTATTTAAAATAAGCTAATTTAAAAGTTTTCAAATATTCAATAGAACTTTTGTCCCTATTCAAGAATGGAAATGGTGGTTATTGAAACAATTACTCAGTTTATTATAAAATAAAAGCTTCTTAGAACAGACTTGACAGTAGTGGTAGTCAGTTGCAACATCAAAGGATATATTATACATACTTAAGTCTTTAACATAAAAACAGAACTGATAATGAAGATTCAAGTTGGACCTGCTTCTCAAGATAAAGATTCTTTCTTCGCAACATTCATATGGTTTATAACTAAGATACTGATTGTCCCCGCTGGAAGAAACTGTACTGGAGAATATGAATTTAGATTTCTATCCTGGCGATATTTCTTCTGCTTTCTCTTGTGGTCATGTACCCCATCAAGTCTGAATATTATCATCCTTGCCACTGAAGGTCCCGGCATCATGGCATATCTTAGAAATACATCAAATTTCAATGAAATTGTTGGGATTGTCTTTTATGAAATTAATTACTTCTTTAACATCATACTGCTCTTGGCTACCCCTATCTGCATGGGATACTTAGTAGCTAAATGCAGTGATCTGAGAAAATATGAATCACTTTCATCCCGAAAAATGGAAATCATCTCCTTTACAATCTGTTTAATAACAGCTGTTGTTATGTTGGGAATGGAAAGAAAGAATGTTACAGAAAGAGTATTCTTTTTTATAATTTATTGCATACAAAGTCTGTTGGCAGTTATTGCAATGATTTTGTACAACACTTATGTTACAACATTTGTAAACTATAGCAAGCAAATTCAGAATTTACCAATCAAAGGAAAGGGGTTCGCAATGAAGAAACTTCTTATCAAATATTCTCATCTGAAAGTTGGTTTAGGACCAATTTCACTGTTCTGGTATACATATATTGTTATAAACTTAGTTTTTTGGATGTATGGAGTGGCTCAAGATCCAAACCTACCTATTTTGATATTGTTAATCTCTTTTATAATAAAGATTTGGAATATATCTGCTTGTTGCCAAGAGGCTTATGAAGCACTTCAATCTACTGGACAAGTTTTACGGTATGTAGATATCTTTTCTACAGAATTTCATTAAACCGCAATTTTTCTAGAGATGCTGTTGATCTAACTACAGATGCAGACATCAAGGAGGAACTACGATGGAGAAAGATTATTTTAAACTTTTCTTTTAAACAAATATCCTTATCTAAAAATTCAATTTATGTCCCAGCATGCATTGTAATAAGCTTCTCAAATGCTAATAAAACAGATATTTGTCATCTAATATTTTAGATATAAATGAGTAAGGACAAATTAAAGTAGTCCCTTTTTATTGTCTTCTAAATTCTTTTGTTATTTACCATTAATGTCAAGATGATCTACACTATCTTCAAGACCTTTATTGTAGGATGGTCGATGGTTTGTGAAGAAACTGAGATCTCTGCCTTGGGATTCTTCTATGTCAGCAAGTCTTCAATGCTTGCTGCTTTCAGCACTATTCTTGGATATTTAATTGTATTAGTACAGTTTGCACAATCAGATACTCCTAGTTATTTAGATATTGTTTCTGGAAATTTAACCAAGACCAAGAATTAGTTGTTAATTGCATACTTCTCACTTACACTCACAAAAAAGTTACTTTTGAATCTTTTAAATTCTGCATGTTGTAATTAATGTTATCTGTTTACTGTGAACCATATAATCTAAATAGAATATTCCCTAATTCATATGAAATCTGTTCAAAAGAATTTTAGAAAATTGATCAATTCTAATTCTTTACTTAAAGTTCTTTATAACAAATTTTTAATAAAATACTTATTATGGTTGTTTTATGTAAAATATAAATAATCTTGACTGTCTTTTATCAAGTATGTAAGTTTGTCTTTATATTTCTATGAAAATAAATATTAAAAATAACATTATCAAAGAAACATGCAGAGCCTCTTGCAGCAGGGACCATCAGCATCTTAGTTAAGCATTTTAGCAGCAATGTATTGTAAGGTTAATTGTGATTAGGATTCATATCATACCAATGAGACATTTTCACGATGTACAATTTTTAACTATGAGCATAAAGTTGTTTGTAAAATTTTACCTATTGTTTCAGTCAGCAGAAGAACTGGTTTTATACAATTTTAAAATAATGTGAACAAAACATGTATTGAATACGATTCTTCAAACTAGTTGTATGTACACAAACAGGTTGAGAAAACTAATGAACTTATATCATTGAAAATAAGTTTTTAAAATTCATTATAATATCTTGCAGGCTTATGCAATTGTTGGAGGTTTTCTATATTTCAATTGTGAAGACAATAGTTTAATGAAGTCTGTGATTAAAATTATAGCACAGCAAAGGTTGATGATAAAAATTAAGTAATTGATTCTAGGGTTCAACTATGGCTTGTATCAATAGTTTCTTATGAGAAAAATATTCCTAAATAGCAATTTAGTTCATCAAATTTTTTTTTGCTAAATAAAAGTTAAGGTGAGAATATAATTTTGAAATAATTTAAATATCTCAAATTCCTATAACAAGATCCTCTCAAAAGTAAAAAACTCTGAATGTTCCAAAAACAAACCTGTAAACCTTTCCCATCTCTAGTCTCAACTAAACTCCATCCTGTGATTCCTCTTGTTTTGGAAATAATCTGACTGGGATCGTAATTGCAGGTAAATATCAACTGTAAATGACAAATTAGAACAGCCAGGCCCGTAAACAGGGGGGGGGGGAGGGTGCAATGACGAATTTGCACCCTCCCCCAAGTCCAATATAAAAGAATTTTTTTTCTCATAATTTTCTAAAATCTGGTTACCAATAATATAGCTCAAGCAATTGTTGATTCCCTTCTCAAACCAAATTATAATCTTATTGTGTGTTACTCATTAAAAGTGTGTGTGTGTGTACGTGTACTCTGTCAAGTCAACTCATCCTGGACATCCTGAGTCCTGTCTCATGTGCTCCACAGCTGTCACAGGCTAACTAACAGCTGATCAGTCACTCTGTTAATTAAATATAACAAAACATCTTGATTTACTCATAGTATAGTTGTTTAAGCCTAATTAAAACATCATGTTTTATTAATTATATGCATAGAGTCCATGGAAATGAACTGGTAATCTCCTGTAAGCTTTCAGACTTTTAGGCCCCCCCTGACCCAGTTGAAAAGCTTTTTAAAAAACAAATAAGAAATGTGAATATATCATTATCATATTGCAAAGTCAAAGTAATGCATGATAACTTGATTCTGTTGGTTAAGCAGTACTATACTGTGTCATGTAGAAAAATTCAACTTAATATTAATACTCAAATATTGATACTTTATGATTTCAAATAAAATGAGGGGCTGAGGTATAGGGAAGCGTAGCTTTCAACAACTGTTATTATGTGAAAGCTTTGCCAAGCAAACTAGGAGGTAAAATATTTATTAAATTTTATGTAACAGCTCTGAGTGAAATTGGAATCATATGTTTCTTACTTACCTTTTACCTGATTTATTATCATTCTTATGTTTAAAATGTACAATGTACATTGTTTTTATCTGCAATTCTCATTCGTTTATAGTGGGCCAACCTACTCTGGTTAGGCGGGTCCAAACTACATAGTAAATTGTGATTTTTTTATTCGTATTATCTTGTGCTTTGTAGTTGAATAAAAATATGAAAATATGAAATGTTTCTCTTTTAGTGGGATCACAATTAGGTTTGGGGGGGGGGGGGCAACAACAAACCGACCAAAGCTCCAGTTCATGGGGGGGGAATCAATCGAGTTTTGTTGATCTAACACTCATTTTTGACACTATCTCCGTGATATTTTTTGACTTTTCAAAATTAGTAATTTAAAGGATTTTTTGTAATTTTTTTATGCATAGGGTAGTACAGGGCGGTAAATTGTCCTGGGTGTGTAAAAAAAATCTAAATAGTCCATAACTTTTTTATGACTAAAGCTACAGATCTTGAAAAGCCCTTGAAAAATGGATGTAGAAACATGTGTCACACTTTAATATTTGTTTTAAATGAAAAAAAATATTTTTTACATTTTTTAGCCCTTTTTTTGGCATTTTTCTCAACCCTCCCTAGCACCCAAACTAAAAAAGTTATCGATTTAATTTTTTATAAATGAGCTGTCCTTGAAAAATTGGGCTATGAATGTGCATTTCAACCCTATACCTATTCTCTAAGGTCTTTTTCTAAGGGGGGGGGGGACGCCCCCCCAGACAATACATAGATTCAGACCCCCCAGCCTAGTAGGGAGCTGGGATAATAATAATGAAAATAGAAATAATAATCAATCTATAAATTAAAAAATGAGAATCAGGGACAAATGCTGATTTTACCAATTTACCAAAATTTGTACAAACAAAATAGTCTTTGATTGTTAATTTTTTCAGTGAACCTTCTTCTTCTGGATATGGTTCAGATCCTGAATCTATTGATGACCCATTACTAACAAGAATGATGGTTGCAGAAAGTATGGAGATTGTCAATGTTGTTGATGATGTGTTTAAGGCTCTGGAAGACACAGATCAAACCAGATCTGTTGAAGACTTAGGGGTCAGTAGTTTAACCAGGAGTGTGGAGATTATTGTCAATAGTCTAAACAGACCAGAAGGAGATATTGAGGATGTCATTAATCTACCAAGTTCTGCTGAGGACATTGTGATCAATATTCCAGCTGAGAACACTGCTAATGACATGTCAGCTATAAAAAACACAAACCATGAGTTAGAATCTAGAGTAAAATTATTTAATCCTGTTGTAACCAGTGATTCAACGCATTATTATGACATAGGTGACCTTGCCAAAGATTGTCCTCTATCTGAAAAAGAAAATCTAACGATGATCTCCCAGCCATCCATCTAATGTGATATTTCCTTACTCAACAGCAGCAGTCTGGAGAAGGTGTAATACTACCTATCTGGATTCAAAATTGAGGTATTATAGAGGACGTGAGTCAGACTCTTGTGGAACTTGTTTAATGTGGCCAGGCATCGTCTTCCACAGTATAAATGTTTAAGATTTACAATGAACAAAATTATTTTAGGTACTATCCTCCTCATCACAAAAAAAATGAAATATTTAATCTTTATATTTCTAATTACATTTTAAAATTATAATCAATGTTTTTTCTCTTTTGTACCATATTACATCATTTTTTCCTCATAATATAATTATTAAAGTTTATACATTGGAAAGAGACTGAAGTTTTCTAATTTAGATTTTGGGTTTTCAACCAAAATGGTCCAGTTTAAATTTTATTTAATTTTGAAAATATTTACAATATTTTAGTTATTCTGTGAAAGAAGTCGCAGTTTTCTGCAAAGCTTGTGTCAAGGAAGATCAAAAGAAACACTAGGTGCTTTTGTAGCTTTTTATGACCCTGAGTATTTTGACAATATCGGGGTTTTTGCTGAGAACATTGTGAATTGTGTTAAACAGACTGATGCAAAGGTGATTTTTATACTGCCTTTTCCTAGATACCCTAATGCATGCTGCACACAGTCTGGACATTTTTGCGCCAATTTCAATTTTCACCTTTTCAACACCAAGGTCGTAAGGTTAGGTACTTATTTTTCCTGTTCAGCTTCTCTTAAAGACTGTATCGTGTTGACCCCTGAGGATTTCAGTCATTGACTGGGTCTCCAGGGGTATGATAAGTATGCTACGTACAGACTGTCCATCTTTCAGACAAAGGTATGAGAGCAGTCATATCAGCAACAGCTAAGTGCGTCCACTTACTTACAGTTGTACCCTCAGCACAGATACCCACCCTGGGCGATCCCATCCCCGCAGGCACTGTTTTTAGTGTTTGAGTTGAGACTTTCCAGGAATTGTGTGGGTTTGAAACATTGAAGCCATTCAAGTCCGGGAAACATACTTCTTCGCATTCTGGGCAACAGAGACAGCTAAAGCAATAAATGTCTCTGAGTTCCTCAAAGTTTAGAGCGTCATTTCACTATGTCTGTCTCCATGTCTCATCAGGTGCCCCCCTCCTTCTTTGTCGCTCTTAAGATTGAGTTTTGATTTATAGTCATTCAATCTTTCACACCCCATCCCTCTTCTCCACTTATTCCTCTATCCAACTTCAACTTACATCTACAGCAATCCCATAACACTTTAATAATATTAAATATCCAATTTTTATCCATTTTTACATCCAAAAAAAAGAAACAAATCCTTATGATTTGGGTGCTTATATATATATTGCTTATCCAATATATTTAAGACCATTGCAGTTAACTCTGTGAAGTGGAAGTTTTGGCTATAACTTGGGTTAAAACAGGTTGCTTGATTGATTGAATAGGTTATTTAGTCTATCGAGTGTTATCTGAAATCTAAATTGGTCTTTAGAACTTATACTGATGGTGTATCAACAAACAATCCACCCTTATTTACCTTTTTTATTCAGGGTGTTTTCTGATTTCTATTTTCAGAAAAGGTATCAATTTTTTGAAAAATAAATTTAAAGACTACTATTTGTTTAGGAAAAGTTTCTATTTTGATCAAAACAATTTCTATTTTTATTTTTACTTATGTTATATAACTGAAAAAGATTGCATTAGATGTAAATTTTGGTGATGCTTAATTTCTCTTTTCATTATTGATATGATAAAACGAATTTCAGTTTCGTTCTTATTGTTTTGTTCATTTTTATTAATCTTTTGATTATGTTGGAGGGTAATTTAATTACTTTTGTTTGATTGATTGATTGATTAATGTTTTTAACTGATACTTAGAAATTTAAAGTCTAAGTTTGGATTTTATCATTTAAACTAATCTAGACTGAAATAAGAGCAAAAAGGTTTTATTTTTTACAAAATTGATTTTTACCAAAAAATTACTGATCATTTGATTTACTGATCTACTGAGATACTTGATAACATGCTTAATAATGAAAATGTTATCTTGATCTTACTTTCAATTCTTTTACATAAGTGATTTTAACCAAAAAACTATTTAATTGTCTGCTGAAAATCCAGAGAACAAGAAGTCTCATAAGGAATAAATAAATAAGACAAGTACTAAAAACGCTAAACAGAATACGAAGGAGAGAAAAGGAAAAGATTTCTATTTTCCCAGGAAAGGTTTCTATTTTGTTCAAAAAAAGTTTCAATTTTTAATTTTTTTTCCTTTATGATATTTATATGATATAACTGAAAAATTTTGCATTAACGTAAATTTTTCTTTTCAGTATTGATATGATTGAAAATGAATTTCATTTTTGTTATTGTCGTTCGTTCATTTTTTATTAATCTTTTAATTATGTGCGGAAGTAACTTTATTACTTTCGTTTAATCGATAGATTGATATAATGTTTTTGACTAAGGTGTAAAAATTTAAATATTAAAGTTAGAATTTGTCATTTAAACTAATCTAGACTAAAATATGGGCAAAAAAGCTTTTTTCTTTTTTAAATTGATTATAACCAAAAAATTACTGATCATTTGATTTACTGATCTACTGAATTACTTGATGTTACACTTAATAATGAAAATGTTATCTTGATCTTGCTTTCTATTATTTTACCTAAGTGATTTTAACCAAACAATTTTATGAAGAATGAAGACTTTGACCGTTGAAAATCCAGAGAACAAGTGGCTAATGAGTGTGGTGAGAACCAAAATTTCAATCCTGTCTAAAATCAACAGAATGAGAAGGTTAAAAGCCTACCAACTATTTAACAGGCTTCTTCACAGGCTAGGGAGGTAAGGATACCGAAATGTGCTGCCCTGCTGCCTTGTTAAAGCAATCAGGGACCTGTTCTCAGATCCTGCCGGAATTTAAAGAGGATACAGGAAGAAGAAGTAGAGAAAACACTAGATCTCTTCTTAAGGAATGATGACCTATAATTGCCAGCCTGAGGTTTTAAAATGTAAATATTTTTAGATGTTTTAATTTAAAGGAATAAAACAGTCTTTCAGCAGTTAAAAAGCTGCAGCTTTCTCCCATTATAAGTTTAATCCATAAATGAATGTAACAATACCAATAGAACAATACATGTCTGTTTTATCTGTATTTCTATTAATCTGTATTTAAATCGAATATCTTTTTTTTAAATCAATCAACATTTTGTGATTTATTTAGTGATTAATCTGTGTACCCCCCAAAGGGAAAACTTGCTATTACCATGTATATAATTTGCTTATAAATAAAATAAATGTCTTCTTAATTTATTGTAAAGATAATTAAAGTAAAAAATAAATTTGTTATTAACAGAAAAATTTATGTAATTTCTATTATTTTTTTCTAGTTGCGAATGTGAAAGATCTTTTTCCTCCTTGAGAAGGCTGATGATTTGGATGAGATACTCTCAATCCTGTGCAAGGCTTAGTGCCTTGGCTATGCTCAACATTCAGAGATGTCAAACTTGACATTTCTGAAAATAAGAACTTATACAAAATAAAACATCCTTTAAAGTTTGAACAGTTGGTTAAAAGGAAAAAATTCATCCATTTATTTTGGAATATAATAGCCATTTTTTTGGAGTTTCAAAATCATTATTTTAAGCAAGGATATTTGTCATTTTTAGTAAAAGTAGAAGGTTTTTTTTGAGTACTCAAAAATTCACTAAGAATGTCTCAATGTCTCAATGTCAATATATAAACTCTTTTAATCAAAATATTAGAAATTTTTATTTTTTATTCATCTTCACAATATCATGATGAGGCCGAGGGACAAGAAGCCTTGATTTTATATAATGAATTTTTTCCTTAAGCTAAAGTACCATTCATTTATTGTTTTTGTATATTGTATGTGTAAACTGAAAAGTTTCAGACTCTAAAATGCAACCCTTTATAGCTTAAATACACTTGTTAAATAGGTTAGTCTTTATAGCCTACTTAGACAATGTAATAAAGAAAACCATATTTCACCGTAAAAACAAACCAAGCATTGCTTTTAAAAAAAAAAAAAATTTTGTTTCGCATGCGACGCACTTCTTTGCACCCCTTGGAAAAATCCTGTTTACGGGCCTGAAAAGCCACCTATCCTCATTTAAAGTCTAATTACCACCCCCCCCCTTTCAAGATAATAACCCTTTTCCATAATTTTATAAAGAAAGAATATATTCTATAACAATCGATTAATTCTTTCCCTGTCTTTCTGTTTAAAGGCAGAGGCACCATGATCCCCGCAAAACTGGTCTCCCAGCCTCAGTGACGTCACCAAGCCTCCCGCCATTTGGTCTCCATGCCCTGCAATTTGGTCTCCGCTTGTTGTTTTTATTTTTTGTTTAAATTTATTGGCTTAACCAATCAAATATCAAAATATATTTCTTCATAGTAGACTCCATCATAGTTTAAAGAACCCTTTAATCAACAATTTTGACATGTTAATTCATTCAATTGATCTGGAGTTGTTTTTCTGTAAAAGTTTACATTAAGATGGAATGAGTAAAAAACGACCTTTATAGACGACTTATCTAATATTTGTGAAGGCATCATGATTTGAAGATTTTATTAACTCTCGATTACTTTGCATTACATTTTATCATAAAAATGCAAATTAATGGGGATCTGTCCAATAANGTTTTTTCGCACCCCCCCCCCCTCTGTATATCAATTTTTATTTATATGACTAATTCCTCAAATTTTTAAAATAAATTTTTCAGTCCAATTTAATATATTTGGACCAGCACTGAGACTAAAAATTGATCTCTATGAAATAACGAATTAACTATGTATGAAATAATCAGTGAAGTGCTGCATTGAAATTAGATACTTGAAATCCTTGCAGAGAAGCGCCAAATGAAATTTTTTATTTCAAAAAGAAAACAAGCACATCAAATCATACTTTATTATACACGCTTTTAAAAATAAGGGTACTTTTGTGAATCAGACAAGCCACCCTGTCGATCAAGGGTCCCTGGAAATTAGGGTTACAGTTACTCCAGGCAATTGCTGAAAGTGTTAATTGTACCTTCTGAAAACACTAGTAATGTACAGAGCTACCTACAAAGGATGCTACCTCAAAGACGACGAAACGAAATGTATATGTACTGTTCACTTTTATTTATGATTCTCTTTAACTGTAAACTTGTCTCTTTCTTGATCAAATTATAAAATAAACCATTAAAAAACAAAAATTTAAGACAGAGGACATAATTTAACCTTGGAATCATCATATCTTAAAGGTTTCAAGTTGTCTTTAAAGTCGCATCCTTTGAGAGTAACCAGGTACATATCAATTGAACCAAAATCATGATTGACTTTTAAAGACTTTGTTAATTCATGTTAAATAAAAGATTGAAAAATATATTTTATTTAAGACAAAAATATAGTATTAAATTCATTCTTTATAAACATATTTAAGAAAAAAATATAGTAATAAATTCATTCTTTATAAACAAAATTATATCATTACAAAAATTTCTTATTTTTCAAATGAAAAAAAATGATGAATAATGTTGAATTCTGCAGAAAAAGATTCGTGAACATTTACTTAAAACTTTTGCTGAAACATTTTTGATGTTTCATTGTATTCTGAAAACTCTATTAATATAAATTTGATGTATATGAACTGAATATTTAAAACAGCTTTTCTGACTTAAAATTAAAAACGTATGAAAAGTAAATCTCATTAACAATAGTACTTCCCTCATTTTCACACACATTTCATTTACTGAAAACCTTTAGAAAAACCCATACTCCCTCTTTTTAGGGAGCATTATCTGTTCACGAAATCTTTTCTTACAGTATTTTCTTTGCATGTGTCTATGCATATTCTTGAATATAATACATATTAAACAAATACTGCAGGTTCTGAATTTCTGGTAGGGTTTGAGAGGATAGCATGATTTTACGTGTCGTTTCTTAGTGTAGGTGTCTGAAAATAACAAGTAAAACTATTTTTATTTTTTGTCCTCTTCCCCTGGGAGGGAAAGGCTATGACTTTTCATTAATATATAAAATAAATCATTATACATGTGCATTCTTTCCTAGAAATATTTGGGCAAAAACAGAATACAGGCTTAAATAAACATGGAAATTAAGAGATAACAGATGATATTTGAATTCCAATTTTTTGTGAATGACCCTGTGTTCAAAACAAAGTCTTATGAGCTGTTTAACTTAAGGAAGTGTAAACATTCGAGGGGGGGGACCTTTTTTTNACATTAAAACTTAAGTTCTTTCATATTTTAGTTCTGTTAATCCAAAAAATTTCTTTTTTACTCTAAAATCATTATTTTCTCAAATGCAACTGGAAAAAAACCTGAATTTTTGATATAGAATATAAGATAGTCAGGATGGGGGCTGAGTTAGAAGGATATACAAATAAATACAGTGAATAAAGAATTTTACCGGAACATTTTGTCACACAAGCAGCATTTCACCATTGGCACTGTATTCATTATCACACTACCAGTCGAAAAAGAGTATTCACAGTATTGAGAGGTTAATATACTCCTGGAGTTGGTTGCCCCGGGGAACATTTGGTCAATCATGAGACAGCTCCATAAATTTACAAGAACACCCCGAACATTTTTAAATAAATAGTATTTGATAGATCAGAATATTCCATTAAAGGCCCCCCCCCCCATGGCAAACATTAAAATTTTACAAGGTTTTCATCAATGAATAAAGTTAGAAAATTCCTTTTCCCCAAAAAAATACAGGGGTAAACATTTTAAGAATTGCATGTGGGTGATGTTTGAAGATGTGGAGAACAAAATTAAAAGGCAAGATACATTCAATTACACACACAAACACGCACCCACACAATACTGATTTAATCCTGTACCTCGATGGTGTGACGATGAATACCCAGAATGTGTTCGCCATGCCAGGGATAGAAGACGTCATGATTCATCTTACAATAGAGAGTGATGATTAGGAAACCAAGGACCTTTGTCCGTACAACGGCACTGACACCTTTGCTTCGCAAGACCGTAAAAAACAATCTTACAAATCCGCAAAGGAATGCTGATCCACGGTATTTCTTGGCTAACTCACAGTTGTCAATCTCAAGAGTCTGTAGTGCACGGTATCAAAGAAAGGCTTCAACTTGCCAAGAAAACATTACACGGGCTCTCCAGTAAAATTTAGTTTTTTAACTAAAACATGACTCAAATGTTGTCCTTGATGTAATCAAATGCAGATTCTAAGCAATGAACTTCAATCATATTAAAGGGAGTGTTCACAAAAAATGCAATAATTATCGATGGTGATCGTTACTAATCTTACTTCTATCCAATGCCTTTACAAACAGAAAATTGTTAAAAACGTCTCATACCAAACAACGTACAAATTCAAAAAGTTACAACATTCCCCTCGGATTGTAAAGAAATCAATTTAATTCTAAACAAATCATTCAGATATTACAACATATAAACATTGATGAGCGGATGTTTACAAATTTTGAAGACAAATTTTGAAAATTTGATCATCCAAAAACCTTGGAAAGGGTGTTTTAGTGACATACAAACTATTGTAATATATACAACAGAAATGCAGGAGAAACCCATATGTTGAAATCCCCGAAAGATGATAAAAAAAATCCGGAAATCATAATGTGTCATCTTTGTGTATATAGAAGCAATAAATGTACTTCTAAAGTGTTCATTAAGGTTAGAATAAATGAATAGCAGTCAAAGAAAACGACCTCATAATCAGATCCATCATAACCTCCATCTGCACATCTCTGTCTATGATAATCTCTTCCTGATTTCTTCTTTACCTTCTTAGATAATCTGTTCCTGAAATTACATATTTCTGAATAAACAGCAAAACACATTGTATTTTCTCAATACATTTTCATAATTCCCCCCCACCCTCACCACATGATTTAACCCACTATGGTAATTCCAAGCAACAAATACCCCTGATACTTTAATACGAAATGCAAAATTTGTTAATCTATCTAATTAATACAAGATATATGTTTTATGTGGCCGGCCAAACGATTGGACCGAATGGGCTAATTTGTTTTGGTTGCCACTAATGGGTAGCCTGGAAGTATCATAGATAAAAATTAAAATGTTCGTTTCAACATTTTTTTCTACGGGCAACGGCAGGCCTAAAAAATTTTACCTGACACTAGCTTTCCTTCCGTAAAGTTGTGCATTCGGATGTACAGTTTAAACGTTCCGTCTCTCAAAAATGTTTTACCGCAATGATGACACAATAGTTTCGATATCTGAAGGGTCTGAACAGCATGGTACATGTAAATAAAATGCATTTGTATAATGGATACAATGGATGCAAGACTTTAAGAGGGGTGTATATTTCCTTGAAAAATAATTTTTTCTCTCACACACTTTTCGGAAATAGTTTTGAAGGTTTTTATTCAAAATTTGAGATACTTTCCCAGCTAACTTAAAGACCGACGGCGGTTATACCGCCTTTTTCTACGACAAGCTTCGCTGGAGTTGGGCGGAGCTCCGATCACCTGGTTCGATGTCGGTCTTGGCGGTATAGTAAAAGGATCACACCCAGATCTGTCGTATATACAAAATCGTACATGCAACAGCGCACAAATGAACTCCAAAATCTACACTTCGACATCGGTGCTTTGGAGTATATACTACAGCGAAGACTTCTTCACCAAAATCTACATTCGATATCGGAGAGGTATACACAGATATCAATATACTATATCGGCAAAAATGTCACCGAATTCAACATACTACATCGTAGACTTTCTCACCGAATTGTCAGACCTCTCAGGAGTATACTATATCGGATAAAATGTCACCGAATTTGACATACTACATCGTAGACTTTCTCACCAAATTATCGCGTACTCCTACCATACTCAGGGGCAAAAATAGGATTTTTTATTGGGGGGGGGGGGGGGGCAAAGCCAGGGGCTGAATAATTCTGAAAATTAGTGATGTTAAGTTAAGCTTAAAAATCCTATATTTACCCCTGAGGAAGGCAGAAGGATGCTGTGAACGCCCCTGCATACTGCCCACTGCCTATAAAATGAATTAAAGGTAAATGTAACAAAGTGTATTTTGAACTTTAAAATAAAAAATCTGTTTTCACAATAACTTTCATAATTTTACAACAGCCAACAGGTTAACTGCGTATTTAATAATAGTGAACTGTGTGTTCAGTAAATAGATGAGCTACAGTTAAACTGCGTGTTTACAAAAATATCACAATAACACAATATAATTTTCTTAACATAATGTCATAATTTTAGTTCTGGGAGATGAATTTTTACTTATAATTAAGAAATATGTTTCCTAAGCTGGTAGCTCTTGTATTGTGGATATCGAGATCAATTCAATAGTCTCAGTGTAAATGTATCCTGAAGGGATAAGTAATATCAAAATATAAAGCATTGAACCTAAAATCAAACCTTCCACCGCGGATATCAAGATCAAACAATTGGGATTTTTAGTATCTGACACAAAAGATCACAGCTCTGATGAATTGTGTGTAAAACTGAGCTGGAACTTTTGAATGGTGAACATCGGGATTAATGCTTAATTTCCTCTTTTTCTTAATCTCCAGATTAAATAATGCTTGTACCCCCCTTGTTATTAATCTCCAGATTAATCAACCGATCTGGATTAAGGATATCACATTCTAAAGTTCCCAGCTCTGTGAACATATTTTTTTTAGACTCGCCAGTTTTAGAGGGGCATGGCTGAGGTTACAGTACACTATTGCTATTGCCAGTGATTTCCTGGGCACTTAATATCCCGCTATGTGAATTAGATATCCTTGATCAGAAAAAGGTTTGATAGTTTTAATTCGGACATGCCTATAAATAAAAGGTCACCTGTAATTACGTCATTGCTCAAAAAATTAAAATTTCAAAGTTTTAGGAAAAGATATAAAATTGATCAAGAAAAGATTGGAAACCATTGATATCTTGAAATTTAAATGTGTTCACCTTAATTAATAAACACCACCAATGAAATAAAGAAATTTGCCATAAATGTTAAAGAACTTTTACTCTAAATGAATTATAGTTTGAAAAAAAATAAAAATCAAAGTAAAAAACTTCCATCCCATGAATGTCCATTCCAGTGTCGGCTTCGTCGGTTTCATCGGTTTCGGTTTCAGTTGTGGTTTCCTTTTTTCTCTTCCTTGCCTCCGCTTTCTGAAGTCTGTCCTTCACATGACTCTTTGACCTAAAAAACTTAAAATTAGTTTCAGAACAAATGTGCAATTTGCACTATTGTCTGATTGAACAAACGTACATTTACACTAAAGTCAGCAGAATTAAGAGATTAAATAATGAATGTTCATTCGTAAATTATTAAACTCAAAATAATCATTGATAAAAATTTGAACTTTAATTCCAAAAATGAGGTATATTTGAACTTTATTTTAATATGATTAAATATTTAGTTAAATATCTATCTATCTATCTATCTATCTATCTATCTATCTATCTATCTATCTATCTATCTATCTATCTATCTATCTATCTATCTATCTATCTATCTATTAACTAATAAAAATACCTGTGGAACACTTCCGACCAACCCCTCCTGACCGCACTCCTTCCGGCCTCGTTATTTCCTTCGTACACTCGAAGCATAGCAGCTACAAGCTGCGGGCAGGATTCTTTAAAGGTCTTGTAAGAAAAAACGAATCAATGTTAAATTTTGATTGTAAGATAAAGAATCAGAGAGCACAAGGTCAGGTAAGAAAGTATAAGAAAGTATAAAAAGTATAAGTAAACGTATATGCTAAGATAAGAAAGGAAAAGGTTGGATATGAAAGTATAAGAAGAGATAAGAAAGAATAAAGTCGGATAGAAAGGATATGGAGGAATACAAAACGATAAGGTCTGATAAGTAAAAATAAGAAAATACATAAAAATTTAAGGATAAGAAAGGACATGTTAAAATAAACAAGGATAAGAAGGAATAAGGAAGGATAAGGCCGGATGGGAAAGGAAAAGGTTGGATAAGAAAGAATAAGGTCAGATAAGAAAGGAAAAGGTCGGATAAGAAAGTATAAGAGGAGAAAAAAAAGAATAAAGTCGGATAAGAAAGGATATGAAGGAATTAGAAAGGATAAGAAAGAATAAGAAGGAATAAGAAAAGATAATGTCGGATAAGAAAGTTAAAGAAAAATTAAGAAAATACATAAAAATATAAAGATAAGAAAGGGTAAGAAGGAATAAAAATGGAGAAAGTCGGATAAGAAACGAAAAGGTCGGTAAAGACAGAATTAGGTCAGATAAGAAAGGAAAAGGTTGGTTAAAAAAGTATAAGAAGAGATAAGAAAGAATAAAGTTGCATAAGCAAGGATATGAAGGAATTATAAAGGATAAGAAAATACATAGAAGTATATGAAAGGATTAAGTCGCAGAAGAAAGGATATAGTAAGATAAGAAAAGCCAAGAAAGAATAAGGTCGGGAAAGAAAGGAAGAATATAAATTTAAAAAATATATTTACCACGGCAGAGAAGGATACGTAGGGATCATAATTTCCCAAGAAGAGGAGAAACGAATACCCCTTGCTGAATCTAGCCATCAACGTCTCAATCTGAGCTGCCCCAGACCTTGTCTGCAAAATAAAATAATATTTAAATAATAAAAAGGGTTAATTTCTCTATTAAACTCAATTTTGTTAAGACCCTTTATTTAAAAAGTTATTTGCTCGATTGTACATAAAAATAACAAGCAAATATGTGCTGCAAGAGACGAGGAAAGAATTTGACTGAATACATCAAACAGAATGCCATTAGATGATGAGCCAACATTATCTTCAAGTTTTACATTTAAAACAAAATCAATTGTTACTTACCGCACAGAATTGTTCCAATTCAAGAACATCATCTCTGGTCTTAATCATTTCGGCATTCAGTAACTTGCTCCTAGGGTCGTCTGAGTTGTTATCTAAAAAGTACATGATTGAACAAAATTAAGAATATTTATTTAAAATGTTCTATTCCTTCCCCCCTCCTAACTTCACCTTCTTTTCCTTTCTCCCTCTCTGGAGAAATTAGTTTCTTTGTTAAGAGTGGGAGGGGGGGGGGGGAAGAGAAATTTGTTTCTTTTTAAAGAGTGGGGGGGGGGAAACTGAGTTTGATAAAATAAACACCCCTGCTTTAATTAAATCAGTATTACCTTCGGCTTCATCATTTTCCTTCCTCTCCTCTCCTCTTCTTACATCTTCAATCTTATTAGAAAGCTCCTCAAACTTGCTTTCCACTAGACCTGTAAGTTCTTGAAACTTGATTTCAATGAATTCCAACCATGAAAATCCAGGCGCTTGAGGAGGAGTAGAAGAAGTGGAAGAAAATCCTGCAGTATATCTGATTGCAGTCTGATCTGGAGTAGGATTTTTAGTCTGAAAATCTCCGAGTGAAGTATAATCTGGAATCTTACTGGCTCCGAACGCAGTCTGACCAGTCTGAACAGCTCGGAAGGCAGTTGGTGGAGTGAAAGAAGTGGCAGAAAATCCTGCAGTATATCTGATTGCAGTCTGATCTGGAGTAGGATTTTTAGTCTGAACATCTCCAAGCGCAGTATAATCTGGAATCTTACTGGCTCCGAACGCAGTCTGACCAGTCTGAACAGCTCCGAAGGCAGTTGGTGGAGTAGAAGAAGTGGCAGAAAATCCTGCAGTATATCTAATTGCAGTCTGATCTGGAGTAGGATTTGAAGTCTGAACAGCTCCGATCGCAGTATGATCTGGAATCTTGCCGGCTCCAAACTCAGTCTGATCAGTCTGAACAGCTCCGAAGGCAGCAGGTGGAGTCTGAACAGCTCTGAAAGCAGTAGGATCTGGAGTATGGCCAGCACTATACAAATATGGATCTGGAGTTGGAGTATGGCCAGCACTGAACGAATATGGATCTCCAGGAGTCAGTCCGGAACTGTACATCACATCTTTAGGATTTGAAAATGTACCAAAAGATCCAGAACCATTGTATTCAGCATAGGATACCTAATTAAAAAAACGCAAATTATTTAACATCCAACACTGCACTGGTTGAATTTCTCAACATGTAGTAAACTAAGGTACAGTGAAAACAGTTAAAATAATATAATCAGTTTCCTCTTTAAACACTTTTAACACTTTTAACTTTTTAACACAAATTGTGCATTTCTTGCTTCAGAAGTAATGGAGAAATTATCAGAATTAAACACTTGAACACATTACTGTTTCAAGGTTACCAGTGTAAATCTTCTATTTTTAAATGAAGGGGCACTTGAAATTTTGCTTGCAGACCCTTAAGACAAGAACAGAGAATTGTGCATCTAAATTTAAATATTTTAAAATTCTTACCTGATCTTTCTTTGGATTTTTATCCTTCTCCACATCTTTCTTCTGTCCACCATATCTGTTCATGGTCTCCAACATAACTTGTCTTTCGAACTCTCCTAGATTATTAAACGATTAAATGAAGACAGATTTGCTGGGAAATTTTTTAACTGTTACTCTAATAAATTAACATTTTTTTGAAAATCATTTTTTTCGGGTTTGTTTTCGCTAAATTGGAACATTTATAAGGAAATCATTGAAGTTTTGGGTGAAGTATGAAAATGTATAAAAAAATTGCCTTTTGATCGCCAATTTCATTTCCTCCCCCCCCCCTTAGTTCATCAAAAATCAGTTCCTCACACCCCTTGATATTAATAAGGAGGCTGTTTTTTGAACAATTAATTTCAAAAAATTATATAGAATCTTGCTGAAAGTTATGAATGAACGACTAGTGTCAACTGAATGAATACCAAATTTAAAATTTACCTCCTTCATCTAAGTATGGTGCCCGGGGTGGTTGGGGGAAATTCAGTCTATATTCCTCTTCCTCAGTCAAACAATAGCTGTCGAATCTTGCAGGCTTCGAGACAGGTCGGACAGGTCGTTTTACCGTCTTTACCGGCTCTGTCATCTGAAACATGAATACTGAATATTAACATATATGCCAGAGAGTTTAGAGGAGAGATTTAAAGATTTATCACATAGTTGACAATTTATTAATTTACATAAAAGAGAGTTTAGAGGAGAGATTTAAAGATTTATCTAGTTGAGAATTTAAATTTAATTTACATAAAATATTAAAATATTGAACAAAAATGGTATCAATAACATTTAATTTGCCCTTAAACGAGCATAACATAGAATACGACATAATTGTAACTGGTTTAAAAGTAGTAACATTGAAAAAGCTAATTGAAAAAGATTTTAATGGACATATAGTATCAATCACATGTTAAAATATTTAACAATATTGGTATAAGGAAATAGGACCAGCTACATTTCGTAAAGCAAACAAATACAAAATATATAAATAATATAATTAAAGAAGATTTTAATTTACATTTCGTGTGTTAAAATATTGAACAGGTTTAAGGAAAGAGAATCATCTACATTGTGTGAAGCAAAGGTATACATGTTACAATGTTTTGATAATCTATTTTTAAGCATTGCTTACTCAACCTATTTTTATTTAACCCTACAATTCTGAAATTGTTTTTTTCAAATTGCATGATAGAGAGAAGGAGTGAGTTGCAATAGCTATTATATACATCCTTAGCTTGTAAATAAACCTTACATTGAACAATGTCATCATCTCCATTGTCAATAATTTCAATTAAATTCCTTTCAATTACAAAAGTTTAATTATAACCCGTATTGGACTGAAACAGAAGAAGGAGACATTTATGGTTTCGTAATATCTTTTAGCAAACTCTGTAAGGGGATAAGTTCGTGATTTGATAAATCTGCAGAACTTTGCATTAAAGGATTCAAAACAAAAGGCTCCATTGGCTATTAGTGTACCATGTCTGACGGCATCCTCTGCATAGTGCAAAATTCCATGAAAATTATAAGTTAAAATTGAAGCCCCATACATATATTCACTCTGAATTAGAAAAGACTGAAGAAGTTTGTGAGCGTATTCTGAATATCTATCAATGTAGGTTTGATTTTCAAGAAGAGAAATTCCCTGATGAAGGCACATAAAACTGTTAAATTGATCTGGTGGAATGTCTTGGAGTACAAAGGGTGCAGCATATAATAGGAAGATTCTAAAATCATCTCCTTTAAAGTTCTTATAATCAGTTATGTATTCGGGTTTATGGTCAAAGCACTTATTTACAACATATTTATTGAAGATATCGATTTTTGAGTTAATATTTTGCAGTAACGCTTCAGGAAACGTAGGGAATACATTATTACCAATAACCCAGATACTTATAATCGTTTTAACAACACCAATAAATGCCCCATGCATTACATCTACATTTACGTCTTTAACTAAATCTATATTACGTAAAATAGTCAGAGGGGTGACCGAGGAAGATCTTTTTGGTTATTGGCAGCATTTCTTCTAAATTCTTCATTTGTTCTTAATTTGGGCATTCTGAGGGGGTTTACAGGTGTTTTAAAAAGTGTTGTATGGCTAATTGGGCACCAATCTCCTAGCTCAACTTTGCGTTAAAACACTTAGTAATTTTAACATAAGCTTTTGCAGGAAGATCGCAACATATTAATTTTGGATAGAACGTTGTTCCCTCTAATCCTGTATCAAATAAACTTTGTAAAGCTTGCATGGATTCTTTCATAAATTCTAGGCTTATAGGTTTTCCTTTGCCGTAGCAAATTGCTAGAGGAAAAACAATGTTTCCTCTTAATCCTTTGATTTTTGCAAGGATACTCCAGAAACCATGATTTTCTTAAAAGGGGATACACCATCAATGTTTAAACTTAGCCAAAGCATTTCTGGAACTGGACCAATCTTTTTCCGGTATTCGGCAAATAACTTTTTTAGTATGCTTATAGGTTCAAGAAAGATATACTGCTGACAGGAAACCTGCTGAACAAGAATATTTTCTGAAATTTTATAAATAGTTCTGCTATCCATCGGAAGATCAAATGCAAAACTGTCACGAAAATTACCAAAATGTTTTCTTATAATTTTCAGAAGACTACTTATCGCAATGCGTGATATGTTGTACTGAATCCCCCCGATTTTTAAGTCGAGGAGGATTCCTTTAAGAGTTCCCACTTGGATAAGTTGGTTTACTTCCACTGGTTCATCAGGATCTGAACAATTTACAATCAATTCTATAATGATAATTTCAAGTGAAAGAGAAGTAGTTCAACTTACTCTACATAGTATAACTACTTCTTGCTATTCACTAGATATCCTATTTTTTTTAAGTTAATATGGGGAGCAGGGGAGGATGTCGGTGGCCTTTTAAAAATGTTTTACTTTTTACTTTTTCTGTATCATTAATGTTTCTATAAAATGTGCTTATTTTTCAAAAAAATATGTTCAGTTCATTTTGGAATAGATTTCTATGAAAAATGGAGGATTTAACAAAAATTTTAGCACTCAAATTAAAACCAGCTCAAAATTCATGTTTTTTATAAAATAAAATTATTCTAGATTTATATTAGATTCTTTCATATATCTTTTCAAAAGTAAGAGGACCTTTTTACAATTTAACAATTTTACAATTTTACTGAGCCGGCCAAGGGTTCGAGGGGGGGTTGTCATTGAAAAAATCTAGATGAGTTACCTTGAGGACCGATCGGATCATCCTCTACTATTGGTGATCCCAGGTTGAACACCGCTCCCGGAGAACCAGGTGGCAGATCTGCCGGAGGACTGGATGGCAACACATCTGCCATAGAACTAGATGGTAACAAATCTGCCGTAGAACTAGATGGTAACACATCTGCCGTAGAACTAGATGGTAACACATCTGCCATAGAACTAGATGGTAACACATCTGCCGCTGTAGAACTATATGGTAACACATCTGCCGCAGAAACAGGTGCTAACATCTGTGGCGGATTAGGATCTAAATAAAAAACATGCATTCAAATTCAGAACTAGCTTACTTTAGAGGCCACCTACTAAAAATCATTAACTCTATAGTTAACTAGCTCAGGAGTTCTCTATAAAAAGACAACCCTTCCAATTCAGTATTTAAGGTTCTACCGAGTTCCCTAATAAAAATTTGAGGCAAATCGGTCAAGGAGTTTCTGATTTGGACAAACAAACAGTTTACCACTTTATAATATACTAGCTGAAGTGCCGACGTTGCCCGTCGAAAAAAAATTTTAGAAGAAAAAAATCGATTTTTGAAGAGAAAATGTAGAATTTTATTTGCCTATGTTGCCCCCAGGGCGCCTATGGGTTCCCTTAAATATGTCCAGCAAATTCCCTTATTCCCTAATAAAAATTTAGTTTATAATATGCTAGCTGAAGTGATCGGCGTTGCTCATCAAAAAAATTAAAATTTTTAGGGGAAAAAATCTATTTTACAAGAAAACAAATAGAATTTTATTTATGTTGCCCCCAGGGTACCCATGGGTTCCCTCAAAAATTTTGTCTGGACATTTTGGGCCAGACATATCTCAATACATATATATACAAATATGACCAAGAAAATTTGTTAAAATACACATGACACAATTAACACGAATATCACTTAAGATTTTTAAAGTCTCTAAATATGTTTCTCCTTGAGAGAATGGACAACTACTGGACTACTAGAAGCCGGGTCGGTACGTGAAATAACGGTTAATATATCTGATATCGTTACTTGCGTCTTCTATGTCGTATTTATTACTACAGCGGAATTTTAACCTTACGACATCGATGTCTGAAATCGTTAATTTAGTCTACTCTGTCGGATTTATACTACAGCGGTGTATTTATCGTATATACGACAGATGTACTATGGCGGGGGAAAATTTTGTATATACTACAGCGGTTCAGAATTTCTGAAGTCGTATATACGACAGATGTACTATGGCGGGGAAAAATTTTGTATATACTACAGCGGTTCAGAATTTCCGAAGTCGTATATATGACAATTATACTATGGCGGGGAAAATTTTGTTTCTACTACAGAGGTTCAGAATTCCCCGCCATCGAAACTGCGACAGTTGCACTATGGCGGGACATATAGTATATACTATAGCGGTACAGTGTACCCCCTGCCATAGCATTTACGACGGCGGAAAACCAACGCTGGCGAAGATTTAATGTTAGCTGGGTTCAGATTCAAATGAATGAAATTTTTGCTAAAAAAGTATTAAAAAGTTGTCTTTTACGATCAATGTTTCCTTTTTTTCATCCAGATAAAGAAAACATTCCCTGTTAATTAGAATAATGTATCCTCTGCCTTTGAATGAAGTTGAGGTTATGTTCTTAGGCACATTAATTTCAAACATGTCTACTCCAAGATCTGGTGGATTTTGATGAGAATCAGATAAGTCAATTTTGTCTGGAACTGACCCTTGCAAGGGATGAGTTGAGGTAAGCTTAGGCACAACATTTAATTTCATTTTGAAGGCAATTATATTCTCTTCACTTTTTTTATTGTTTTTGAAAAAAGAATCAAAGCACTGGTTCCATCTTTGAGCTTTGGCAAGACATTTTGAACTAAATAAGGCCACTTAAGTATACTTAATTTTAATGTTATTAATTATAATATATTGAAATGGACTGCAATAAAAAGAACTGTTAAGTTCTTTGTCAGATTGAATTTCATTCTCAAATGATGAATTAAGTCAATTATTCAATAATATCCCATTTTTGCTTATTATGTAAACACTTATGTTAACTTTCCTGGCTTTATGCTTTCTTCATAGTTGAAAACAGTCTGCAAAAAACCTCATTTAAAGGAAGAAATCTTCTTGATCCTACAACATGTACATTGTGCGTATTAGATTATATAAGAACATAATTTTACTGAAGCCAACTTGCAAGGGTACCGAGTGTCAGCTTTGAAATTACGATCAAAGTCATAAAAGGGTAAAGCGTTTCAAAGATTATTTCCCCTTTTTCTTTTTATTTTTCCCCTAAGCTTCACCCCTTCCCAACCAAAATTTTTTAAAATATATAATCATATTAATAAAAATATGTTAATAAACAGAGGTGTATATTTTTAGTATACCATCCCCCCCCCCCACCCTGGTCCGCGGGGGGGGGGATGGAATGTTTTGTAAAGATCTGGTGGGAAAAAATACAAAATTGGACGTTAAATATAAGTTTCTTTCATCCTTTTTGCATAAAATTTTAACAATTTCCCCCAATTTAAAAAAAATACAAAAAATACACCCCTTCTAAAAATCTGAAATGAGATAAATATTATTTAGAATGGTGAGTTTTACGAATGATGGAAGTATGGGACTTTTTGAACATGAACTTGAAAATGACCTTAAAATGATGGAAACATATAATTAATAAGAACAATTACTTTGCTGTTGATTCTGTTTTATCGCAAATGGCACATATCAGCGTGATATCTGGATTATCTGGATTCATTTTAATCTGAAAATATTACAACATGAAAGATGTGATTCATTAAATAATGAAAAGGTTAATACATTAGTCTGTCTCGTCTGTCACTCAGTGGGTTATATTCTTTTTGGAAGGGGGAGTCTCCTTTTCCTCATCCTTCTCCTTGTCCTCATCCTTCTCCTTTTCTTAATCCTTCTCCTTTTCTTCATCCTTCTCCTTTTCTTCATCCTTCTCCTTTTCTTCATCCTTCTCCTTTTCCTCATCCTTCTCCTTTCCCTCATCTTTTTCCTTTTCCTCATCCTTCTCTTTTCCCTCATCTTTCTCATCCTTCTCATACTTCTCATCTGTAGATTGCTTGGTCAGAGTTCCAACTGAAACTTTAAGAAATTTTGAAAAATTCACAAAGGGTGAAAAAATTATTGAATTTCCTGTCCATCCACAAAGAAATACGCAAAAAAATACACATTTTGCCTTTACCAAATTAAATTTTTTTTTTGAATTTTGATTGGGTAACTCAGTAGAACCATGGGAATGTTCTTAGGTTGGCTTTTAAGTATTAAGTTGACTAGAGAAACTTTAGTTTCGAGGCAAAGATTGTTTTCCAAGCTATAAATATCTATATTAATGATTTTTAAGGCATAACTGAGTTCCCCAGCTATCTATATGTGTAAAATAGTAATATCTGTTTGTTTGTTTGTTTGTTAACGGGAATGTTCTCAATTTAGTTTAAAAATACTAAGTTGAGTAGGTAGACTTTTCCAGACAGAACTGGGTTCCATGGCTAGTTTATATATCTATAAAAAGTAATAGTCTCGAGTGTTTGTTTGTTGATCATTACTCAGGAACCCTTTACCAATTAAGCTCATATTTTGATTTGGGAACTCGGTAGAACCACGGGAATGTCCATAGTTTTAAGTTGAGTGGGTGGATTTGTTTAGCCAAAACTCAAGACAAAGCTCAGTTTAAAAGCTATCTATATATATAAAGTTGTAATCTCTGTTTGTAATTGTTTAAATGTTTGATCATAATTCAGAAACCCCTGCACCGATTTGCATAAAATTTGAAATTAGAAAATGATAAACTTAATATCATATTGGGTTTGAAACCAAGCTTTGTCAGATAACTATACAGTATACTAGTTTTGAAACGAAAAATCAAAATTTTAGGCAAATCGGCCAATGTGTTATTTATTTATGATCATGCTAACATAATTGTTAAAAAAAAATCAAAATTGTTACTATGCACAAGAAACTGATAGTAAATTAATTCTTACCTATATACTTTCCCTTTCGACCCCCCCTCCTTTTCACATCTGCTGCAATGTAGATGAACCAGTGGCCAAATTTAAAGAATTTGAGTGGCAGTTTAAATTTAAGCCGCGGTTCAAATATGGTTGGTTTAACTTAAAATTGTATCAAATGTTTCAAGATTTAAGCCGGCGCTTTATTTAAACCGGGTTTTGGCGGATTTAAACCGCAGCTCAAATTCTATAAATTCCATCTCTGGATCTAATAATTTTATTGATAACAAATCATTAAATAGAAAAAAGAATGGAAGGGGAAATAGAATAGTTGTGAAAGTAGAGAAGGACGCCCAGTAAAAATCAGGAGCACATGCTTTGTCCCGCCCCTCTCACTCAATTGTTAATAAAAAGAAACTGTAGTTAAAAAACTGGTGGTTTTCATGTTGCAATTTACATTTTTTTGTCCACATTAAGTGACTTGTGCATTTCACAAAAGAAATACAAGTAAACATTCACAGGTAAACACTTTTAAGCAAAAAAATCGAGTATATCTTTCACATTTGGGATAAACATAAATGTGTAAAGGGTACCTTTGTGATTACTA
This sequence comes from Eurytemora carolleeae, assembly GCF_000591075.1. Lineage (NCBI taxonomy): Eukaryota > Metazoa > Arthropoda > Copepoda > Calanoida > Temoridae > Eurytemora > Eurytemora carolleeae. The sequence goes on from NW_019398004.1 coordinate 112,926, forward strand.
AATTGATGTCTTTGCAAAGAGGATTACTTGAAAATTACGCTAATAAGCCGTTAAAGTTAGTACAGTAATATTTTCAACGGACCTCTTATTCAAATGGAGTGTTCAAGAAAAATAAAAGGGGGTACAGGCTTAAAGCGAAAAATAAGTGCTTTTGATGGCTACTTATCTTACTTCTATCTGTTGCGTCTACAAGGTGAAAATTTGTTAAAAAAGAAATTCAGAGTTGCAACATTCGATTAGGATCTTTAAAAAAAATAATTTATTCCAAACAAATCATTCAGATATTACCCCTTTAATTTTTCGCAACCACTCCCTTTAAAGAAAAGACCTGATTCGCAACGGTAACCTTCAAACTTTTATTTGATCAAGAAACAATATATCCTCATTTTGAAAGCTCAAAAGAAGCTTAATACTAATAATTTTATCATCATCATCATGATTACTTAAATATCATGTAGCTAATAAAACCCTGAGGAGGGGGGGGAGTAAAATTATACACCAATGTCTGAAATTCCTCCCCCCCCCCACAAAAGAAACCGGAGGAAACCAAGGTATAAGTTAATAATAATGGCATATTCAAAAGAAAATTAACTCGCCTAGCTACAACAGAATAGGACACAAAGTCCTATATAAGGTTGATATTTGATTAAAATCATAAATATCATGGGGTGTTGTCAAAATACCCTTGGTCATGAAAATTTACTTGTACATAATTGTACTCATTTTTAAATGAATTATTTTTTAATTAATAAAAAACCTTTAAAATAAAATATGCTGAATATATGTTATCTAAGAACTTCAGAACTAACTAAGAAGAGATTTATTTATGCTCTGTTAATCAACAAAGCAGGGGAAGCAGGGGTGCATATTTTCCTAACAAATCCCCCCCCCCCCCCGAAAGAAAATATTTTTTTGCAAGGAAGGATAGAGTTGGAACAATGGTGTATTTAGGGGGAAGGGGCTAACCTTGTTTGACATCCCAGGATGATCCGGATATATCCCTAACAACCTTGAGAATGTCGATCGGCTCCACCTGACCAGATGAATTAGAGAATTAACATGTTCATATATAATCAAAATGGAAGATGTTTATTAGAATATTTGTTATGTAATGTTAGTTTTCCAGAAAATTAAAATCGATTCATCCCTAGTTATATATATTATATATATGTATATAATAGTTATATACATATAACATAATCACACAGGATATTAACATTAAGATGTATGAAAATTCATAGTAAGTTACAAGCCCATCTATGATACTAAGATAGGCTCATGGTGTTGAGTTTTACATCAGCATGAACAAAATAATTATATATATATATATAAAATGTAAAAAAATAAAGCTTGGGAACCCAGCTCTGCCCAGGTTACTAATAGTTACTCCTGCCGTTTACGGAAACTTGAACAAATTTACCGGGAAACATATTTTTGCTATAACAGTCGACTCACTCAACTTAGAATTTCAAACCCAATTTAAGAAAAGTCCCGTGTGTCTACCAAGTTCCCCAATCAAAATTTGAGGCAAATCGGTCTAGGGTTTCCTGAGTTATGATCAAACAAGAAAAACAGAGAAACAAACAAAAAAGAGATTATAACTTTATATGTATGTGCTAGTTATCAAATTACTGATCTTGTGTATTGTGAGACATACCTTCCTCCCATTGTTCTCCTTGTGAAAATTTAGACCATTAATTGTCAGGATCATTGTGCATGTATTATCGAAAATCTGAAACACATATGGTAAATATTTTTTAAATCTTGATGAGGCTTGCATCTTATGTGCCGATATATTGTTTTATACACCCCCCGTCTCAATTTGTTAAGGACATTATTTCATTAGTTGTGTCTGTCCTCGTGAACTATTTTCACTACCTTTTTTCAGAGATTGATTAATTTAAAAGTTGGGGGTGTAAATGGTAGAAATATTGCTAAACTCTCAAACAAACTTTCTTCCAAATATCTCAAAATTTGATAGATTGAGATATATTGATGTTAACCTTTCATTTTTATAAATATTCGAATATATAAACACTCGCAAGGCAAGCAAGAGGACTCGCAAGGCAAGCAAGAGGGCTTTCAAGATTGAATTCTTGGTCAGTTTCACATTTTGAGTTTTTTGTCTTCTCTGTTTAACATTTCAGGGCAAACATAGTAAATAATAATTCTCATGATAGACATTAGACATACATAATTTTAAATTGAATGATAAATTATAAATTAAAACATAGTTAATGGGGTTAATGTTTTTTGATGAGTTAAAGGTTTTAGTTGTTAACATTTTTTTTGTGCATCTATATCCTATAAAAACCAATAGAAGTTAATATATATTGTCCTTTACTATGTCTTTATTTTATTGAATAATTTCAATAGCCACCATTTCCATTCTTGAATAGGGACAATAATTCTATTGAATATTTGAAAACTTTTAAATTAACTTAATTTAAATAATTGGAGCACCTTTTCAGTAGACTTAACCCCATTTACTATGTATTAATTATCAATTTAGCATTCAATTTAAAGTTATGTATGTACATGCACAATTTTTGTTCAAAAATTTTGACTGGAAACCCTAATAACAAGAAAGAGCAAATTGTAAACGAGCAAAAGATAATAGAGCAAATGGTCAAACAGCTGATTTTACAGTGCATTAAGAATAATACCAACTAATATCTAGTTGGATGTTTTTTCCTCTAAAATTTTTAAATTCATTGCAAGTCTTTTTTTTATCAAAAAAATAAACAGTAAAACTAAAAAAGTATAATTTTAAGATATTTTAAGAGGTTTAAAAAATAAGAAGTAAATACTTACAACAAAAACATCATTATTCCAAATATTAAGGACAGTCAAAAATATATAATACTTCTGTATATAAAATTACAGAGTCTAAGAATGGAACTCTATAAGCATAAGAATTTCTGGTGTAATAATACAATGTTTGAAAAGAAAGACAGGGAAGGAATTAATCGATTGCTATTGAATATAATCTTTCTTTATAAAATTATGGAAAAGGGTTATTTTCTTTATAGGGGGGGCGGGCGGTAAAAAGACTTTGAATGAGGATAGGGGGCTGTTCTAATTTGTCATTTAAAGTTGATATTAACCAGCAATTACAATCCCAGTAAGATCATTTCCAAGACAAGAGGAACTGCAGGATGGAGTTTAGTTGAGACTAGTGAGGTTTTCAGGTTTGTTATTGGAACATTCAGAGTTTTTATACTTTTGAGAGGATCTTTCAGGCAGTTCCCACTTCGATCAGTCCCTTGAATGAAAGGAATTATATGAGTAAAAACTAAGGTAAGGTAAGGCAAAGAGAGAATTTTGTACTTAAAGCTGTACTAATGTATAATGATTGTTTATCAATAAATGCATCTGAAACTGGACTTGAATCAAAACATGAAATTGAGCCCAGTATTTTAATAAAAGGAATAAAAGGACACACAAACAGACAGTCAAGGGCAATCTATTTAAATAGAATGTGTTAAAAAGAATTGAGCTCCCCCACCTCTCTAACTGCCTTCTTTGCATGGCCCCCCACCATATTTAAATAGAAACCATATTTTGACATTGGCCCAATTAGATTGTTTGTAAACAGACTGCTGAACCAGTTATTAGCCACTGAAACCGAATTCATTGTGTATTCCAGATTTCATTTTTCTTATGGGCTTGGTTAAAACTGGATTGCAGGCATCTTGGCCACAAGGATCTAAAGTATGCCTAGCTGGCTATATATAAGCAAATATGCGACACAAATTATGTTGTTTCACAATCACATTTGACATTTCCAAAATATGGTCCTAGTACAATGCACAGTTTACATTGGGTTTTAGAGCCATATTTTTTTGTTTAGACAACAATTCCTATGAACATTATTAAAATTCTTAACCCTCTACTGGCCTTTTCTGTAATCAGTCTGGGCAGTCTAAATTGGAATCCTCACAATTCTGACTGAAAGCCTTTTTTGATGCCATAATATTTCTTGATAATTTTCCTAAAAGCTGTTGAAAAGTATGTATATTAACAATAACATGGCTTAAACATTCTTTTTTGTTATTCTCTGCTTGGCTTAATTTGCACACTGAATTTTACCAAATAATGAGTTTTAAAAATTGTAATTGTTAACAGGTTTTTGATGGAAAGAGAATGACATTTTGGGCATCTATGGAGCCTGTAAAGGTTTAAGCTCCTTTTGAATATTGTCTATTTATCCAAAAAATGTCAATAACATATGTGTTAGACTCTTTAAATTTGTCTTCTTTTTAAATATGAATATAAAAGAACATTACATTAAAATCAAGCGATCCAATTATTTAAGTAAAGCCAACTCTAAGCTTTGTAATTTTATAAAAGAACTATTGTCCTCATTTCTAAAAAAAATATGGTTATGTTTGAAAGGATCCATTAAAGGGAGAGACAGTCTAGACATTGTAGTTGAGCTGAAAGTGCAGTATTGTCGAGAAATGGTTTAGGATTTAATTGATACCAATGAGACGTTTTAACAGTGTACAATTTTTAAATAAGAGCGTAAAGTTGTTTGTATTATTTCACCAGCTTTTTCAGTCAGCATAAGAAACTTTTTTTTTACAATTCTCAACCCTATCTCTGCTGGGGTACTTGAAAACAAGGATATGCTGTGGGGGGGGTGTCAATCCTCTAAATCCCATGTTTTATGTCCAAATATGACAAATGATACATCATTAGAAAGCTTTTGTGCTCTACTTTTAGAATCTGCAAAAAAATTTGCAAATTTGCAAAAATTGCATTTTTTATCGCAAAATCCAGTTATATAATAAAAATGTTTGCAAAAAAAAATTTGTCCAAAAATGAAAAATTATACATTTTTGAAAAGCCCTTGACCATGCCATTTCAAAACCCCCCCAGCAGGAATAGGGTTAAATAGCATGGACAAAACATGTAAAAAAAACTATTTGATACACTTATTTGCTATTTAGGAATTAAAGAAAAACCTCCAACAATTGCATAAACCTGCGAGATTTTACTATGAATTTTAATAACTTATTTTCAAGGATAAAAGTTCATTTTTTTTCTCAACCTGTTTGTACATGCAACTAGTTTGAAAATAGTATTTAATACATGTTTTGTCAACATTATTTAAAAAATTGTAAAAAAACATTTCTTCTGCTGACTGAAAAAATAGGTAAAATTTTACAAAAAACTTTATGCTCGTGGTTAAAACTTGTACACCGTGAAAATGTCTCATTGGTATGAAATGAATCCTAATTACAATTAACCTTACAATCAACCTTACAATACATTGTTGCTAAAATTCTTATCTAAGATGCTGATCTCTCTAGTATGCTGAGTCCATTAGCGCCTAATCCAATCAGGTTTCAGCCATGTGTTTGGTGTCTATTCTAAACCAATAGAAATTGCATGGCAGTAACGTCTATCTTTCTATCAAGCGTATTATCCATTTAGAGATAAGTCCTTCTATTGGCGCTATAGCAGTAAATGGAAATATTTACTTACTATGGTGTGATGGTCCCTGCTGCAAGAGGCTCTGCATGTTTGTTTCTTTGATAATGTTATTTTTAATATTTATTTTGATTGAAATATAAAGACAAACATACATACAGTAAAGATTATTTATATTTTACATAAAACAACCATAATATGTATTGTATTAAAAATTTGTTATAAAGAATTTTAAGTAAAGAATTAGAATTGAACAATTTTCTAAAATGCTTTTTACAGATTTCATGTGAATTAGGGAATATTCTATTTAGATTATTATTATTAGATTTTATTCTCAGTAAACAGATAACATTAATTACAACATTTAGAATTTAAAAGTTTCAAAAGTAACTTTTTTGTGAGTGTAAGTGAGAAGTATGCAATTAACAACTAATTCTTGGTCTTGGTTAAATTTCCAGAAACAATATCTAAATAACTAGGATTATCTGATTGTGAAAACTGTACTAATATAATTAAATATCCAAGAATAGTGCTGAAAGCAGCAAGCATTGAAGACTTGCTGACATAGAAGAATCCCAAGGCAGAGATTTCAGTTTCTTCACAAACCATCGACCATCCTAAAATAAAAGGTCTTGTATATCGTCTTAAGATTAATGGTAAATAACAAAAGAATTTAGAAGACATCACACAATCTTTTTCACACACAAATTGAATTCATAGGTAAGAATATTTGTTGTAAAGAAAAGGTTTAAAATAATCTTACTCCATCGTAGTTCCTCCTTGATGTCTGCATCTGTAGTTAGATCAACAGCATCTCTAGAAAAATTGCAGTTTAGTGAAATTCTGTAGAAAATATATCTACATACCGTAAAACTTGTCCAGCAGATTGAAGTGCTTTATAAGCCTCTTGACAACAAGCAGATATATTCCAAATCTTGATTATAAAAGAGATCAACAATATCAAAAAAGGTAAGTTTGGATCTTGAATAACTCCATACATCCAAGAAACTAAGTTTATAACTGTATATATATACCACAGCATTGAAATTGGTCCTAAACCAATTTTCAGTTGAGTATATTTGATTAGAAGTTGCTTCATTACAAACCCCTTTCTTTCAATTCTTAAATTCTGAATCTGCTTGCAATAGTTTACAAATGTTGTAACATGAGTGTTGTACAAAATCATTGCAATTACAGTTAGCAGACCTTGTATCCAACAAGAAATAAAAAAAAATACTGTCTGTGTAACATTATTTTCTTCCAGTCCCAACATAACAACTGCTGATATTAAACCAATTGTAAAGGAGATGATTTCCATTTTTCGGGATGTAAGTGTTTCACATTTTCTCAGATCACTGCATTTAGCCACTAAGTATCCCATGCAGATAGGGGTAGCCAAGAGCAGTATGATGTTCAGGAAGTAGAACATTTGATAAAAGACAATCCCAACAATTTCATTGAAATTTGATGTATTTCTAAGATATGCCATGATGCCTGGAGCTTCAGTGGCAAGGATGATAATATTCAGACTTGAAGGGGTAAATGACCACAAGAGAAAGCAGAAGAAATATCGCCAGGATAGAAATCTAAATTCATATTCTCCAGTACAGTTTCTTCCAGCGGGGACAATCAGTATCTTAGTTATAAACCATATAAATGTTGCGAAGAAAGAATCTTTATCTTGAGAAGCAGGTCCAACTTGAACCTTCATTATCAGATCTGTTTTTATGTTAAAGGCATAAGTATGTATGATATATCCTTTGCTGTTGCAACTGACTACCACTACTGTCAAGTCTTTCGAAAAAGCTTTTTTTTATAATAAACTGAATAATATGTTGGGCAACTATGTCTTTACTTTAATGAATAATTTCAATAGCCACCATTTCCATTCTTGAATAGGGACAAAAGTTCTATTGAATCTTTAAAAACTTTTGAATTAGCTTAATTTAAATAATTAGAGAACCTTTTCAGTAAAATACAAGGACAAAATATATTTACTTCTATTGGTTTTTATAGAATGTAGTTACACATATTATGGTTGTTTTATGTAAAATATAGATAATCTTGACTGTGTTTTATATTTCTATGAAATTAAATATTAAAAATAACATTATGAAAGAAACATGCAGAGCCTCTTGTTAATTGTGATTAAGATTCATTTCATACCAATGAGACATTTTCAATTTTTAACCATGAGCTTAAAGTTGTTTGTAAAATTTTACCTATTGTTTCAGTCAGCAGAAGAACCGGTTTTATACAATTTTTTAATGATGTGAACAAAACATGCATTGAATACTATTTTACAAACTAGTTGCATGTACACAAACAGGTTGAGAAAACTAATGAACTTATATCATTGAAACTAAGTTGTTAAAATTCATTATAAAATCTTGCAGGCTTATGCAATTGTTTGAGGTTTTCTGTATTTTATTTGTGAAGACAATAGTTTGAAGAAATCTGTGAATAAAATTATAGCACAGCAAAGGTAATGATGATAATTAAATAATTGATTCTAGGGTTCTATTATGGTTTCTATCAATATTTTTTTAAAAGAAATATATTCCTAAATAGCAATATTATTTTTACATGTTTTGTCCATGTTATTTAAGAATTGTAAAAAAAGTTTCTTATGCTGACTGAAAACTGGTGAAATAATACAAACGACTTTACACTCTTATATAAAATTGCACACTGTCAAAATGTCTCGTTGATATTAATTAAATCCTAAACCATTTCTCGACAATACTGCACTTTCAGCTCAACTACCATGTCTAGACAGTCTCTCCCTTTAATGGATCCTTTCAAACGTAACCATATTTTTTTAGAAATGAGGACAATAGTTCTTTTAAACATTTTAAAGCTTAGAGTTGGCTTAACTTAAATAATTTTTTTAACATAATGTTTTTTTATTTAGCTAGAAATTTATATTTGAAAAGAAGACATAGTTAAATAGTGTAACTGTAATAAGTACTCAGTCCGAGTTATCCAGTTCTTTGGCTCCTATACTCAGTCCGAGTTATCCAGTTCTTATGCTCCTGTACTCAGTCCGAGTTATCCAGTTCTTGTGCTCCTGTACTCAGTCTGAGTTATCCAGTTCTTGTACTTAAGATATTTAAACTGGTGGGTTTTTCTTTTTTTTATGTATGGAGACAGCAGGTGTGACTATTTTTATTTATGTCACATTGTTATAATTAAAATATTTTAATCTACACCTTGGTTTGCTCTTTATTAATACGATATTTTTTTGTTAAGGTTGGTTGTGTGTGGTTGTGGGACGGCAGGTTGGATTGATAGCAGGTTGATCAGGACAAAGCTTCTCATAATGATTCGGTAAATCCACTGGACTCCATGAATACAAACCCTGATCTTGATTTAG